>NC_092264.1:350000-377500 GCF_036320965.1 Panulirus ornatus
CTGCCCAGAGTTCGCCAATTTCTCTCGCCACTCAAGCTCCCCGACTTGGTTTTTTCCAACAAAAATGACAGAAACTGATGTATCAAACTCCACACGCGCACACAGCATCGCTGATCACGCCTGAACTGGATTCGAGTTTGGCGTAATTTCCAAAGGGCATGAGCACCTCCGTGTTCTACAGCAGGTTTTTTAACACACATTATATATATATATATATATATATATATATATATATATATATATATATATATATATATATATATATATATATATTTCAAACTATTCGCCATTTCCCGCACTGGCGAGGTAGCGTTAAGAACAGAGGACTGGGCCTCTGAGGGAATATCCTCACCTGGCCCCTTTCTCTGTTCCTTCTTTTGGAAAATTAAGAAAAAATAAAAACAAGAGGGGAGGATTTCCAGCCCCCCGCTCCCTCCCCTTTTAGTCGCCTTCTACGACACGCAGGGAATACGTGGGAAGTATTCTTTCTCCCCTATCCCCAGGGATAATACTTCCCACGTATTCCCTGCGTGTCGTAGAAGGCGACTAAAAGGGGAGGGAGCGGGGGGCTGGAAATCCTCCCCTCTCGGTTTTTTTTTTTTTTTTTTTTTTAATTTTCCAAAAGAAGGAACAGAGAATTGGGCCAGGTGAGGGTATTCCCTCAAAGGCCCAGTCCTCTGTTCTTAACGCTACCTCGCTAATGCGGGAAATGGCGAATAGTTTGAAAGAAAAAAGAAAAAAAAAAAAAAAATATATATATATATATATATATATATATATATATATATATATATATATATATAAATATATATATATATATATATATATATATATATATATACATACTGGATTCAGAGAAATTCCAACAAATTACAGAGACGAATAATACAGTTTTGTACCACGGAAAAGACATCTGGCAAATACAGTTACAAACGAACACTCTTCTTCCACCTTTTCGCCTCCTTCTGACGATACACCACAACTTCATGAAAAACGATATGACCTCATCCTTTCCCATGTTCGGACACACTCATGGCCTCTCCTTACCACCCCACACTTTCCCCCACCACACTGGAGACGTCATGTCGCTCCACCAACCCACCCACTCCCCACAAAACGCCACTTAGACTATCACCCCATCACTTGATTCATCCTCCCTTCCCACTTACCTCCCCAGCTGGTTCAGTTTCTGTCCTCTTCCCCCTACCATCCCATTGCCTCCCCAGCTGGTTCGGTCAATTACCATCTTTTCCCTGCCACCTGTATGACAACATCATACAGGTGTACCACCAACAAACAACTTGCAAGCCACCAACAAACAACCACCCCCCTAATAAACCACCTACCACCTAATCCACCCCTAACAAACCACCTACCACCCAATCCACCCCTAATAAACCACCTACCACCCAATCCACCCCTAACAAACCACCTACCACCTAATCCACCCCTAACAAACCACCTACCACCTAATCCACCACTAACAAACCACCTACCACCCAATCCACCCCTAACAAACCACCTACCACCCAATCCACCCCTTAACAAACCACCTACCACCCAATCCACCCCTTAGCAAACCACCTACCACCCAATCCACCCCTAACAAACCACCTACCACCCAATCCACCCCTTAGCAAACCACCTACCACCCAATCCACCCCTAACAAACCACCTACCACCCAATCCACCCCTAACAAACCACCTACAACCCAATCTACCCTTAACAAACCACCTACCATCCAATCCACCCCTAACAAACCACCTACCACCTAATCCACCCCTAACAAACCACCTACCACCCAATCCACCCCTAACAAACCACCTACCACCTAATCCACCCCTAATAAACCACCTACCACCTAATCCACCCCTAACAAACCACCTACCACCCAATCCACCCCTAATAAACCACCTACCACCCAATCCACCCCTAACAAACCACCTACCACCTAATCCACCCCTAACAAACCACCTACCACCTAATCCACCACTAACAAACCACCTACCACCCAATCCACCCCTAACAAACCACCTACCACCCAATCCACCCCTTAACAAACCACCTACCACCCAATCCACCCCTTAGCAAACCACCTACCACCCAATCCACCCCTAACAAACCACCTACCACCCAATCCACCCCTTAGCAAACCACCTACCACCCAATCCACCCCTAACAAACCACCTACCACCCAATCCACCCCTAACAAACCACCTACAACCCAATCTACCCTTAACAAACCACCTACCATCCAATCCACCCCTAACAAACCACCTACCACCTAATCCACCCCTAACAAACCACCTACCACCCAATCCACCCCTAACAAACCACCTACCACCCAATCCACCCCTAACAAACCACCTACCACCCAATCCACCCTTTAACAAACCACCTACCACCCAATCCACCCCTAACAAACCACCTACCACCCAATCCACCCTTTAACAAACCACCTACCACCCAATCCACCCCTAACAAACCACCTACCACCCAATCCATCACTAACAAACCACCCAATCCACCCCTAACAAACCACCTACCACCCAATCCACCCCTTAACAAACCACCTACCACCTAATCCACCACTAACAAACCACCTACCACCCAATCCACCCTTAACAAACCACCTACCACCCAATCCACCACTAACAAACCACCTACCACCCAATCCACCCCTTAACAAACCACCTACCACCTAATCCACCACTAACAAACCACCTACCACCCAATCCACCCCTAACAAACCACCTACCACCCAATCCACCCCCTAACAAACCACCTACCACCCAATCCACCACTAACAAACCACCTAATCCACCCCTAACAAACCACCTACCAACCAATGCACCACGGACAAGCCACTTACCACCTAATCCACCACGGACAAACCACCTACCACCCAATCCACCACGGACAAACCACCTACCACCCAATCCACCACTAACAAACCACCCAATCATCTACCCCCTTCTAATCCCACACTATCACAAACCCCGTCGCTGCTGTCGACTGGTCAAATGGCTTCGTACTTTTCTCCTTCCACACCAGCAGCACCACCACCTCCTCCACCAGCACCACCTCCTCCTCCTCCACCACCACGTCTGCAACACTGGACTCTGCTATTCACCTCGCACGGCCGGCCGGGTGGGTGGGTGAGTGGGTCCAACCCCCCGCGGGCCCCTCAAAGGGAAAACAGAAACGTTCGAAAAAAGGGCGATGATATCTTAGGGTATGGGTAATAGCCGACAATGGTGCTATTTAGGGTATGGGTAATAGCTGACAATGGTGCTATTTAGGGTATGGGTAATAGCCGACAATGGTGCTATTTAGGGTATGGGTAATAGCCGACAATGGTGCTATTTAGGGTATGGGTAATAGCTGATAATGGTGCTATTTAGGGTATGGGTAATAGCCGAAAATGGTGCTATTTAGGGTATGGGTAATAGCCGACAATGGTGCTATTTAGGGTATGGGTAATAGCTGACAATGGTGCTATTTAGGGTATGGGTAATAGCTGACAATGGTGCTATTTAGGGTATGGGTAATAGCTGACAATGGTGCTATTTAGGGTATGGGTAATAGCTGACAATGGTGCTATTTAGGGTATGGGTAATAGCCGACAATGGTGCTATTTAGGGTATGGGTAATAGCTGACAATGGTGCTATTTAGGGTATGGGTAATAGCCGACAATGGTGCTATTTAGGGTATGGGTAATAGCTGACAGTGGTGCTATTTAGGGTATGGGTAATAGCCGACAATGGTGCTATTTAAGGTATGGGTAATAGCCGACAATGGTGCTATTTAGGGTATGGGTAATAGCTGACAATGGTGCTATTTAGGGTATGGGTAATAGCTGACAATGGTGCTATTTAGGGTATGGGTAATAGCTGACAGTGGTGCTATTTAGGGTATGGGTAATAGCCGACAATGGTGCTATTTAAGGTATGGGTAATAGCCGACAATGGTGCTATTTAGGGTAAGGGTAATAGCCGACAATGGTGCTATTTAGGGTATGGGTAATAGCTGACAATGGTGCTATTTAGGGTATGGGTAATAGCCAACAATGGTGCTATTTAGGGTATGGGTAATAGCCGACAATGGTGCTATTTAGGGTATGGGTAATAGCCGACAATGGTGCTATTTAGGGTATGGGTAATAGCTGACAATGGTGCTATTTAGGGTATGGGTAATAGCTGACAATGGTGCTATTTAGGGTATGGGTAATAGCCAACAATGGTGCTATTTAGGGTATGGGTAATAGCCGACAATGGTGCTATTTAGGGTATGGGTAATAGCCGACAATGGTGCTATTTAGGGTATGGGTAATAGCTGACAATGGTGCTATTTAGGGTATGGGTAATAGCTGACAATGGTGCTATTTAGGGTATGGGTAATAGCCGACAATGGTGCTATTTAGGGTATGGGTAATAGTCGACAATGGTGCTATTTAGGGTATGGGTAATAGCCAACAATGGTGCTATTTAGGGTATGGGTAATAGCCGACAATGGTGCTATTTAGGGTATGGGTAATAGCTGACAATGGTGCTATTTAGGGTATGGGTAATAGCCGACAATGGTGTTATTTAGGGTATGGGTAATAGCCGACAATGGTGCTATTTAGGGTATGGGTAATAGCTGACAATGGTGCTATTTAGGGTATGGGTAATAGCTGACAATGGTGCTATTTAGGGTATGGGTAATAGCCGACAATGGTGCTATTTAGGGTATGGGTAATAGCTGACAATGGTGCTATTTAGGGTATGGGTAATAGCTGACAATGGTGCTATTTAGGGTATGGGTAATAGCCGACAATGGTGCTATTTAGGGTATGGGTAATAGCTGACAATGGTGCTATTTAGGGTATGGGTAATAGCTGACAATGGTGCTATTTAGGGTATGGGTAATAGCTGACAATGGTGCTATTTAGGGTATGGGTAATAGTCGACAATGGTGCTATTTAGGGTATGGGTAATAGCCGACAATGGTGCTATTTAGGGTATGGGTAATAGTCGACAATGGTGCTATTTAGGGTATGGGTAATAGCCGACAATGGTGCTATTTACGCCTCCCTCTCGCTGGTAGAAACAGTCCGGTGGATCCCAAATTGTAAATTGGCCATTTACGCACTTCCGTTCTCTTTCTCACCTCTTGCACACCGTTTTCTCTCTCTTTGACCTCCGGCCTCCTTTTCTCTTATACATCTCCCAGTCACTCGCACTCTTTCCCCTTTGCCAAACTCGTTCAATGTCGTTGCTGGAGGGAAGATGGGGGGGGGGGGGGGGGAAAGTTTATCAAGTGGTGTGAGGGAGGGAAGGATGGAGGGACGGAGGGAGGGAAGGAGAGTGGAGGGAGGGAGGGAGGGAGGGAAGGTGGCTAGTCTGGAATGTGGAGAAGCAAGGCGCGCACGGAGGGTGGGAAAGCAATTACAGATCTGAGGGTAATGTGGAATAATGTGGAGAGCGAGAGAGGGGTACAGAGGGAGGAGGGGTAAGGGATGGGATGTGGTGAGGGGAAGGTAGTAGATAAATTAACAACAACTGGTGATGAAATTGTAGGGAAAGGGGGACGAGGGTCAAGAAAAGAGAGGTGAGGTCAGGGGTTAAAATTATGGGGTTAAGGAATGTACAGGAGCAGGGGTCACGAAATGTAAGGTAACCAAACCAGCCAACTATCTATCTTACTAACCAACCAACCAACCATCCTACCAGCCAACCAACCAACCATCCTACCAGCCAACTAACCAACCATCCTACCAGCCAACCAACCAACCATCCTACCAGCCAACTAACCAATCATCCTACCAGCCAACTAACCAACCATCCTACCAGCCAACTAACCAACCAACCAACCAACCAACCAACCATCTAAACCACCATCCTACCAGCCAACTAACCAACCAACCAACCAGCCATCTTAACAACCAAGTAAACCACCAACCTACCAGCCAACTAACCAACCAACCAACTAACCAACCATCTAAACCACCAACCTACCAGCCAACTAACCAACCAACCAGCCAGCCATCTTAACAACCAAGTAAAACACCATCCTACCAGCCAACTAACCAACGAACCATCCATCCTACCAACCAACCAACCAGCCATCTTAACAACCAAGTAAACCACGATACTACCAGCCAACTAACCAACCAACCAGCCATCTTAACAACCAAGTAAACCACCATCCTACCAGCCAACTAACCAACCAACCATCCTACCAACCAACCAACCAGCCATCTTAACAACCAAGTAAACCACGATACTACCAGCCAACCATCCTACCAACCAACCAACCAGCCATCTTAACAACCAAGTAAACCACCATCCTACCAGCCAACTAACCAACCAACCAACCAGCCAGCCATCTTAACAACCAAGTAAACCACCATCCTACCAGCCAACTAACCAACCATCCATCCATCCTACCAACCAACCAGCCAACCAACCAACCAACCAGGATCACTGACCACCCCTGTCGTGTATGGCTGCCCCCAACCACACACACACCAGGAGGGATGTAGTGGTGGTAATTACATTGCTGTGCACCTGAGCATGAACCTCTCCAGCAATAAGCCATTCCTCCCTACACACACACCCCCCCCGAGCTGGAACTCCTTACGCATCCCCTGGCACTCCCTGATACGCCTCTCTGGCTGGCACTCCCTACGCATCCCATGGTACTCCCTGATACGCCTCTCTGGCTGGCACTCCCTGATACGCCTCCCTGACTGGCGCTCCCTACGCATCCCATGGTACTCCCTGATACGCCTCCCTGGCTGGCACTCCCTACGCATCCCCTGGCACTCCCTGATACGCCTCTCTGGCTGGCACTCCCTACGCATCCCATGGTACTACCTGATACGCCTCCCTGACTGGCGCTCCCTACGCATCCCATGGTACTCCCTGATACGCCTCTCTGGCTGGCGCTCCCTACGCATCCCCTGGCACTCCCTGATACGCCTCCCTGACTGGCGCTCCCTACGCATCCCCTGGTACTCCCTGATACGCCTCCCTGGCTGCCGCTCCCTACGCATCCCATGGCACTCCCTGATACGCCTCTCTGGCTGGCGCTCCCTACGCATCCAATGGCACTACCTGATACGCCTCCCTGACTGGCACTCCCTGATACGCCTCCCTGGCTGGCGCTCCCTACGTATCCCATGGTACCCATACGCCTCCCGTGGCACACTCTGATACGCACGCCTCCCATGGCACTCCCTGATACGCCTCCCTGGCAAGCACTCGCTACGCATCCCCTAAAACTCCCGACCAGTGCCCTAGCACTCCCTACGCCTACCATGACGCTCCCTACGCCTACCATGACACTCCCTACGCCTCGTATGGCACTCCCTACGCCTACCATGACACTCCCTACGCCTCGTATGGCACTCCCTACGCCTACCATGACACTCCCTACGACTCGTACGGCACTCCCTACGCCTCGTATGGCACTCCCTACGCCTACCATGACACTCCCTACGCCTCGTATGGCGCTCCCTACGCATCCCATGGCACTCCCTACGTCTCAATGGGCCAGTCCCAGATGGGCACTGGGGGGGGGGGGGCCCTCTCCAATACCATCTCCACCACCTGTTCACGGACACACCAGCTGTTTCCAATTCTCCTCCAGCCGATCCAAAAAAAAAAGAAAAAAAAAATTACACCAATTAAGTGAGACAGACATGAAATAAAAATACAGTCCTGCACATCCAAATACATTACCAAATACAAAAGATGTATTTCCCACTTAATTACAACAGAATGCAATGGCTGGAATGTGTTATGCAAAATTCCGTACAACAATACCATAATTCTTTTTGAATAATAATAATAATAATAATAATAATAATAATAATAATAATGATAATTAAAGATAATAGAAGAAAAAAAACACACCAGGATACGTGTAATACATGACAGGATACGCTTAAACTAATACATGGAACTAGCACAACAATGCATTAACGTAACGAAATAATAGATATTCAGTTACATATTGAAAAAAAATAAATAAAATAAAAAAAGGATCTAACTTTGTCAAAATATATAATGAGAGAGAGAGAGAGAGAGAGAGAGAGAGAGAGAGAGAGAAAGAGAGAGAGAGAGAGAGAGAGAGACAGAGAGAGAGAGAGACAGAGAGAGAGAGAGAATCATACTACCTAAGAGTACCTCATACATGTAGAGCGAGAGAGAGAGAGAGAGAGAGAGAGAGAGAGAGAGAGAGAGAGAGAGAGAGAGAGAGAGAATCATACTACCTAAGAGTACCTCATACATGAGGCACGAGAGAGAGAGAGAGAGAGAGAGAGAGAGAGAGAGAGAGAGAGAGAGAGAGAGAGAGAGAGAGAGAATCATACTACCTAAGAGTACCTCATACATGTAGAGCGAGAGAGAGAGAGAGAGAGAGAGAGAGAGAGAGAGAGAGAGAGAATCATACTACCTAAGAGTACCTCATACATGTAGAGCGAGAGAGAGAGAGAGAGAGAGAGAGAGAGAGAAATATACCTAAGATTACCTCACACATGAGGCACGGAGAGAGAGAGAGAGAGAGAGAGAGAGAGAGAGAGAGAGAGAGAGAGAGAGAGAGGCGGGCAGTTAACCACCCGCATCATCAGCTCTTCCTTCCACGGTTCTCGCAGCTGTTGGCGTGGCCTGCCTACCGCCCCCGCCGGGGGGGGGGGGGGGGGGGTGTTGGCTAACTGGTTGCCTGGTCTCCCCATTAATATTCCCAGACCCCACCGAGCACAGTTCGAAACCCCTTCCACCTCGGCTGCTCTCCTACCATCCCCCACGGGCCCCCTTCCCTCTATATTCCTCCCCTCCCCCTCTATATTCCTCCCCTCCCCTCTATATTCCTCCCCTCACCTCTATATTCCTCCCCTCCCCCTCTATATTCCTCCCCTCCCCTCTATATTCCTCCCCTCCCCTCTATATTCCTCCCCTTCCCTCTATATTCCTCCCCTCCCCTCTATATTCCTCCCCTCCCCCTCTATATTCCTCCCCTCCCCTCTATATTCCTCCCCTCCCCCTCTATATTCCTCCCCTCCCCTCTATATTCCTCCCCCCCCCTCTATATTCCTCCCCTCCCCTCTATATTCCTCCCCTCCCCTCTATATTCCTCCCCTCCCCTCTATATTCCTCCCCTCCCCTCTATATTCCTCCCCTCCCCTCTATATTCCTCCCCTCCCCCTCTATATTCCTCCCCTTCCCTCTATATCCTCCCCTCCCTCTATATTCCTCCCCTCCCCCTCTATATTCCTCCCCTCCCCCTCTATATTCCTCCCCTCCCCTCTATATTCCTCCCCTCCCCTCTATATTCCTCCCCTCCCCTCTATATTCCTCCCCTCCCCCTCTATATTCCTCCCCTCCCCCTCTATATTCCTCCCCTCCCCTCTATATTCCTCCCCTCCCCCTCTATATTCCTCCCCTCCCCTCTATATTCCTCCCCTCCCCTCTATATTCCTCCCCTCCCCTCTATATTCCTCCCCTCCCCTCTATATTCCTCCCCTCCCCCTCTATATTCCTCCCCTCCCCTCTACATTCCTCCCCTCCCCTCTATATTCCTCCCCTCACCTCACCCTACATCCCCCACGCCTCGCTTGCCAGCTGGCTGGCTAACCCAGCTTGGAATGACCCTACCTAAGCCTGGAATGACCCTACCTAAGCCTGGAATGACCCTAACTAAGCCTGGAATGACCCTATACTAGCCTGGAATCGCCCTACACCAGCCTGGAATCGCCCTACACCAGCCTGGAATCGCCCTACACCAGCCTGGAATCGCCCTACACCAGCCTGGAATCACCCTGCACCAGCCTGGAATCGCCCTGCACCAGCCTGGAATCGCCCTGCACCAGCCTGGAATCGCCCTACACCAGCCTGGAATCGCCCTACACCAGCCTGGAATGACCCTACCTAAGCCTGGAATCGCCCTACACCAGCCTGGAATGACCCTACCTAAGCCTGGAATCGCCCTACACCAGCCTGGAATCACCCTGCACCAGCCTGGAATCACCCTACACCAGCCTGGAATCACCCTGCACCAGCCTGGAATCACCCTACACCAGCCTGGAATGACCCTACACCAGCCTGGAATCACCCTACACCAGCCTGGAATCACCCTACACCAGCCTGGAATCACCCTGCACCAGCCTGGAATCGCCCTACACCAGCCTGGAATCGCCCTATACCAGCCTGGAATCGCCCTACACCAGCCTGGAATGACCCTACACCAGCCTGGAATCGCCCTACACCAGCCTGGAATCACCCTGCACCAGCCTGGAATCACCCTACACCAGCCTGGAATGACCCTACACCAGCCTGGAATCGCCCTACATCAGCCTGGAATGACCCTACACCAGCCTGGAATCGCCCTACACCAGCCTGGAATCACCCTACACCAGCCTGGAATCACCCTACACCAGCCTGGAATCGCCCTACACCAGCCTGCAATCGCCCTACACCAGCATGGAATCGCCCTACACCAGCCTGGAATCGCCCTACACCAGCCTGGAATCACCCTGCACCAGCCTGGAATCGCCCTACACCAGCCTGGAATCGCCCTACACCAGCCTGGAATCGCCCTACACCAGCCTGGAATGACCCTACCTAAGTCTGGAATCGCCCTACACCAGCCTGACATCGCCCTGCACCAGCCTGGAATGACCCTACCTAAGCCTGGAATCGCCCTACACCAGCCTGGAATGACCCTACCTAAGCCTGGAATCGCCCTACACCCTCAATGATTCCTTCTTAACAGGATGTCCTTCATGTGAGCATCCTACGGAAGGACTTTCAAGTGGAGTCAATAGCCCCCCCGCCCGGTACATCCTCCTGGAAAGCATCCTGAAGAAGGATTTCTTGCAACTGGAATAAGCAGCCACCTATCCTATGGTTCCTTCAGGTGGGCAGCCACCTATCCTATGGTTCCTTCAGGTGGGCAGCCACCTATCCTATGGTTCCTTCAGGTGGGCAGCCACCTATCCTATGGTTCCTTCAGGTGGGCAGCCACCTATCCTATGGTTCCTTCAGGTGGGCAGCCACCTATCCTATGGTTCCTTCAGGTGGGCAGCCACCTATCCTATGGTTCCTTCAGGTGGGCAGCCACCTATCCTATGGTTCCTTCAGGTGGGCAGCCACCTATCCTATGGTTCCCTTCAGGTGGGCAGCCACCTATCCTATGGTTCCTTCAGGTGGGCAGCCACCTATCCTATGGTTCCCTTCAGGTGGGCAGCCACCTATCCTATGGTTCCTTCAGGTGGGCAGCCACCTATCCTATGGTTCCTTCAGGTGGGTAGCCACCTATCCTATGGTTCCTTCAGGTGGGCAGCCACCTATCCTATGGTTCCTTCAGGTGGGTAGCCACCTATCCTATGGTTCCTTCAGGTGGGTAGCCACCTATCCTATGGTTCCTTCAGGTGGGTAGCCACCTATCCTATGGTTCCTTCAGGTGGGCAGCCACCTATCCTATGGTTCCCTTCAGGTGGGTAGCCACCTATCCTATGGTTCCTTCAGGTGGGCAGCCACCTATCCTATGGTTCCTTCAGGTGGGCAGCCACCTATCCTATGGTTCCCTTCAGGTGGGCAGCCACCTATCCTATGGTTCCTTCAGGTGGGCAGCCACTTATCCTATGGTTCCCTTCAGGTGGGCAGCCACCTATCCTATGGGTCCTTCAGGTGGGTAGCCACCTATCCTATGGTTCCTTCAGGTGGGTAGCCACCTATCCTATGGTTCCCTTCAGGTGGGTAGCCACCTATCCTATGGTTCCTTTCAGGTGGGCAGCCACCTATCCTATGGTTCCTTCAGGTGGGCAGCCACCTATCCTATGGTTCCTTCAGGTGGGCAGCCACCTATCCTATGGGTCCTTCAGGTGGGCAGCCACCTATCCTATGGTTCCTTCAGGTGGGCAGCCACCTATCCTATGGTTCCTTCAGGTGGGTAGCCACCTATCCTATGGTTCCTTCAGGTGGGTAGCCACCTATCCTATGGTTCCTTCAGGTGGGTAGCCACCTATCCTATGGTTCCTTCAGGTGGGTAGCCACCTATCCTATGGTTCCTTCAGGTGGGCAGCCACCTATCCTATGGTTCCCTTCAGGTGGGTAGCCACCTATCCTATGGTTCCTTCAGGTGGGCAGCCACCTATCCTATGGTTCCTTCAGGTGGGCAGCCACCTATCCTATGGTTCCCTTCAGGTGGGCAGCCACCTATCCTATGGTTCCTTCAGGTGGGCAGCCACTTATCCTATGGTTCCCTTCAGGTGGGCAGCCACCTATCCTATGGGTCCTTCAGGTGGGTAGCCACCTATCCTATGGTTCCTTCAGGTGGGTAGCCACCTATCCTATGGTTCCCTTCAGGTGGGTAGCCACCTATCCTATGGTTCCTTTCAGGTGGGCAGCCACCTATCCTATGGTTCCTTCAGGTGGGCAGCCACCTATCCTATGGTTCCTTCAGGTGGGTAGCCACCTATCCTATGGGTCCTTCAGGTGGGTAGCCACCTATCCTATGGGTCCTTCAGGTGGGTAGCCACCTATCCTATGGTTCCTTCAGGTGGGTAGCCACCTATCCTATGGTTCCCTTCAGGTGGGCAGCCACCTATCCTATGGTTCCCTTCAGGTGGGCAGCCACCTATCCTATGGTTCCTTCAGGTGGGTAGCCACCTATCCTATGGTTCCCTTCAGGTGGGCAGCCACCTATCCTATGGTTCCCTTCAGGTGGGCAGCCACCTATCCTATGGTTCCCTTCAGGTGGGCAGCCACCTATCCTATGGTTCCCTTCAGGTGGGTAGCCACCTATCCTATGGTTCCTTCAGGTGGGTAGCCACCTATCCTATGGTTCCTTCAGGTGGGCAGCCACCTATCCTATGGTTCCCTTCAGGTGGGTAGCCACCTATCCTATGGTTCCTTCAGGTGGGCAGCCACCTATCCTATGGTTCC
The DNA here is from genome assembly GCF_036320965.1 of Panulirus ornatus. NCBI lineage: Eukaryota > Metazoa > Arthropoda > Malacostraca > Decapoda > Palinuridae > Panulirus > Panulirus ornatus. The sequence goes on from NC_092264.1 coordinate 362,935, forward strand.
CTTCAGGTGGGTAGCCACCTATCCTATGGTTCCTTCAGGTGGGCAGCCACCTATCCTATGGGTCCTTCAGGTGGGCAGCCACCTATCCTATGGTTCCTTCAGGTGGGCAGCCACCTATCCTATGGGTCCTTCAGGTGGGCAGCCACCTATCCTATGGTTCCTTCAGGTGGGTAGCCACCTATCCTATGGTTCCTTCAGGTGGGCAGCCACCTATCCTATGGTTCCTTCAGGTGGGTAGCCACCTATCCTATGGTTCCCTTCAGGTGGGCAGCCACCTATCCTACGATTCCTTCAGGTGGGTAGCCACCTATCCTATGGTTCCTTCAGGTGGGCAGCCACCTATCCTATGGTTCCCTTCAGGTGGGCAGCCACCTATCCTATGGTTCCTTCAGGTGGGCAGCCACCTATCCTATGGTTCCTTCAGGTGGGCAGCCACCTATCCTATGGGTCCTTCAGGTGGGCAGCCACCTATCCAATAGCAGGGGGAGGGGGGGATAGAAGGTCCCTCCTCTAACCTTTATTCATTAATATGCAATGCAATGACACAGCCTTTTTTCATGGAAGGGACACAATGGCAATCAAACAGATATAATTGTTAACATTAATAATAAATACTTTCCATTGTGTCAAATATAGATGTTAGAAAAAAATAAATAAATAAACATCATCAACAATGGTTTGGTTATTTTTCAGCTTACTGCATCATACAAACTGGTACAAAACTGTTTCGAGACGTGGAATCTAAAAGACTTAATGCTGAAATAGAAAAAAAAAAAAAAAAAAAAAATATATATATATATATATATATATATATATATATATATATATATATATATATATATATATATATATATATATAAAATATCTTGCTGACAATATCTAATGGTGATCCATCGGGCTTTGGATCAGCATGCCTTGCGTATCAAAATCTGCTTGCCCTTTACGAAGAGCAAGCCACATATCTGCTTGCCCTTTACGAAGAGCAGGCCACATCTGCTTGCCCTTTACGAAGAGCAGGCCAATCTGCTTGCCCTTTACGAAGAGCAAGCCACATATATGCTTGCCCTTTACGAAGAGCAGGCCAATCTGCTTGCCCTTTACGAAGAGCAAGCCACATATATGCTTGCCCTTTACGAAGAGCAGGCCATATCTGCTTGCCCTTTACGAAGAGCAAGCCACATCTGCTTGCCCTTTACGAAGAGCAGGCCACATCTGCTTGCCCTTTACGAAGAGCAGGCCAATCTGCTTGCCCTTTACGAAGAGCAAGCCACATCTGCTTGCCCTTTACGAAGAGCAAGCCACATATATGCTTGCCCTTTACGAAGAGCAGGCCAATCTGCTTGCCCTTTACGAAGAGCAAGCCACATATATGCTTGCCCTTTACGAAGAGCAGGCCAATCTGCTTGCCCTTTACGAAGAGCAAGCCACATATATGCTTGCCCTTTACGAAGAGCAGGCCATATCTGCTTGCCCTTTACGAAGAGCAAGCCACATCTGCTTGCCCTTTACGAAGAGCAGGCCACATCTGCTTGCCCTTTACGAAGAGCAGGCCAATCTGCTTGCCCTTTACGAAGAGCAAGCCACATATATGCTTGCCCTTTACGAAGAGCAGGCCAATCTGCTTGCCCTTTACGAAGAGCAAGCCACATATATGCTTGCCCTTTACGAAGAGCAGGCCATATCTGCTTGCCCTTTACGAAGAGCAAGCCATATCTGCTTGCCCTTTACGAAGGGCTAGCCACGACATCACTCTTCGTGCCTTAAGGCCTTACTTCCGATCCCCTTATTAATGAAAACACGTAGTCGCATACGATCCCTGGCTCGTAACACTGCAGGAACCTTCAAAATGCCTCGCAGCTGAACGAGTGAGGAGGGCGAATTTATAGCTACTGGTCCAATGAGACTACGTCAGTCGAGGCCAGGAGGAATTCGCGAGCTGGTGTTCGCGAGGCGCCGGTCTGGCTCGTGTTACAGAGAGAGAGAGAGAGAGAGAGAGAGAGAGAGAGAGAGAGAGAGAGACGGGGATAGCGCCCTTGCTGTGGACCACACACATCCACCCGCCACTCACCGTAGTGCACAACGAGACTCGATATTACGGAGCCACGCAGTTCGAATCCCCCGAAGAGGCGATTACCCACAGCGAGGCATTTCAACACCTTTGCCATCTACCATCATGACCCAACCTGGGAGGCACGGTATATCTTCGCCATTGCCCGCGTCAGCGAGGTAGCGTTAAGACCAGAGGACTGAGCCTCGGAGGGAACATCCTCACTTGGCCCCCTTCTCCGTTCCTTCTTTTGGAAAAAGTAAAATGGGAGGGGGGGGGGGGAGGATTTCCAGCCCCACACCCGCTCCCTCCCCTTTCAGTCGCCTTCTACGACACGCAGGGAATACGTGGGAAGTACTCTTTCTCCCCTATCCCCAGGGATATATATATATATATATATATATATATATATATATATATATATATATATATATATATACACACAAGAGAGAGAGCTGAAGGGCGTGCGCTAAAATGGTCTGAATATATGAGGAGAATGAGTGAGGAAAGGTTGACAAAGAGGATATACGTGTCAGAGGTGAAGGGAGCAAGGAGAATTGGGCTGACCAAATTGGACATGGAAGGATGGAGTGAAAATTCATTTTGAGCCATAGGGAGCCTGACCATGTTGGGGGGTGAAAAAAGCGTGCACGGGATAGAGTGAACTGGAACTATGTGGTATACAGGGGTCGACGTGCTGTCAATGGATTGAACCCGGGCATGTGGAGCGTCCGGGGATAAACCACGGAAAGGTCTGTGGGGGTTTGGATGTCGATATGGAGCTGTGGTTTCGGTGCACTACACATGACAGCTAGAGAATGGAGGCGAGCGGATGTGGCCTTCCTTCGTCTGTTCCTGGCGCTACCTCGCTACCTCGTGTGTGTGTGTGTGTGGATGGTATGCCACATCCGTATTTCTGGCGTCTTATCATTACTTCTTACTAACATCTATGGGGCTTCTCCTCCTGGCCCTTCACGACACCAACACCTGCCCAGCTTATCCCTGACCTTCAGCTGCCCCGGACACCACCACACCTCCCTCCTCCTCCATCACACTGACCACCCCTTTACGTCTCTGTCCCCTCACCATCGCCCTATGCTCCGACGCTCATTTGTCCCCCTCTACAAGTCTACCTCTCTCTCCTCTCTATCCAGACGAAACTTGTACGGGCACCACAGCGCCTCTGGTGACAGGAGGAGGAGGAGGAGGAGGAGTAGTAGTAGTAGTAGTAGTAGTAGTAGTAGTAGTAGTAGTAGTAGGAGGAGGAGGAGGAGGAGGAGGTGGAGGAAGAGTAGTAGTAGTAGTAGTAGTAGGAGGAGGAGGAGGAGGAAGAGTAGTAGTAATAGTAGTAGTAGTAGTAGTAGTAGTATTAGTGGTGGTAGTAGTAGTAGTAGTAGTAGTAGTAGTAGTAGTAGTAGTAGTAGTAGTAGGAGGAGGAGGAGGAGGAAGAGGAGGAGGAAGGAGAGTGGGGGAAGAAGAGGAGGAGGAGGTCATCACCGTTAGCTGTGTACTCGAAGTGCAGCTTAAGTCACGGGGAGCCATGACCCTGGGCTTAGGTAGGCTCCTCTGGGACCTATCCCACACGCCCTCGTGGTGTTCCCTCCTTCTCCTCAACCCACCACGCCTTCGTAATGACCACCTCAGCAAGGCGGGGCGCCCGCCACCCCGCGCCTCCCCGGGCCACTCACATCCAACCCCCTCCACCCGCCACTTTTGCGACAGTCCCGCTTACGACGTCTCGGTAGCGACGACACCGCCCGCCCGCCCGAACGCCCACGACTGTCGCAACTGCGTTCTCACTGGGGCGCGCGCGCCTCTTGCCTTCTTCTTTACCGGCCTTTAAAGATGGACGAAGACATGGGAGGGTCCGTCACCCTAGATGGAGGGTTTAAACAACCGTTTACTCCATCACAGACAAGGATGGAAGAGGGATGGAGAGTCTGCTAACCTCAATGGAAGGTTTAAACGAGCATTTTCTCCATCAAACACAAGGATGGAAGAAGGAGGGAGGGAAGTATGGAAGTTCATCAACCTGGAGGGAAGGTTTAAACGAGCATTTTCTCCATCAAACACAAGGATGGAAGAGGGAGGGAGGGAAGTATGGAAGTTCATTAACCTGGAGGGAAGGTTCAAACCAGCATTTTCTCCATCAAACACAAGGATGGAAGCGAGAGGGAGGGAAGTAAAGGGACTTCATCAACCTGGAGGGAAGGTTTAAATGAGCGTTTTCTCCATCAAACACAAGGATGGAAGCGAGAGGGAGGGAAGTAAAGAGACTTCATCAACCTGGAGGGAACGTTTAAACGAGAATTTTCTCCATCAAACACAACGATGGAAGAGGGAGGGAGGGAAGTATGGAAGTTCATCAACCTGGAGGGAAGGTTCAAACCAGCATTTTCTCCATCAAACACAAGGATGGAAGCGAGAGGGAGGGAAGTAAAGGGACTTCATCAACCTGGAGGGAAGGTTTAAATGAGCGTTTTCTCCATCAAACACAAGGATGGAAGCGAGAGGGAGGGAAGTAAAGAGACTTCATCAACTTGGAGGGAAGGTTTAAACGAGCGTTTTCTCCATCAAACACAAGGATGGAAGCGAGAGGGAGGGAAGTAAAGGGACTTCATCAACCTGGAGGGAAGGTTTAAACGAGCATTTTCTCCATCAAACACAAGGATGGAAGCGAGAGGGAGGGAAGTAAAGGGACTTCATCAACCTGGAGGGAAGGTTTAAACGAGCGTTTTCTCCATCAAACACAAGGATGGAAGCGAGAGGGAGGGAGGTAAAGGGACTTCATCAACCTGGAGGGAAGGTTTAAACGAGCATTTTCTCCATCAAACACAAGGATGGAAGCGAGAGGGAGGGAAGTAAAGGGACTTCATCAACTTGGAGGGAAGGTTTAAATGAACGTTTTCTCCATCAAACACAAGGATGGAAGCGAGAGGGAGGGAAGTAAAGGGACTTCATCAACCTGGAGGGAAGGTTTAAACGAGAGTTTTCTCCATCAAACACAAGGATGGAAGCGAGAGGGAGGGAAGTAAAGGGACTTCATCAACCTGGAGGGAAGGTTTAAACGAGCGTTTTCTCCATCAAACACAAGGATGGAAGCGAGAGGGAGGGAGGTAAAGGGACTTCATCAACCTGGAGGGAAGGTTTAAACGAGCGTTTTCTCCATCAAACACAAGGATGGAAGCGAGAGGGAGGGAAGTAAAGGGACTTCATCAACCTGGAGGGAAGGTTTAAACGAGCGTTTTCTCCATCAAACACAAGGATGGAAGCGAGAGGGAGGGAGGTAAAGGGAGGGAAGTATGGAAGTTCATCAACCTGGAGGGAAGGTTTAAACGAGCGTTTTCTCCATCAAACACAAGGATGGAAGCGCGAGGGAGGGAGGTAAAGGGACTTCATCAACCTGGAGGGAAGGTTTAAACGAGCGTTTTCTCCATCAAACACAAGGATGGAAGCGAGAGGGAAGGAGGTAAAGGGACTTCATCAACCTGGAGGGAAGGTTTAAACGAGCGTTTTCTCCATCAAACACAAGGATGGAAGCGAGGGGGAAGGAGGGAGGGAGGGAAGTATGGAAGTTCATCAACCTGGAGGGAAGGTTTAAACGAGCGTTTTCTCCATCAAACACAAGGATGGAAGCGAGAGGGAGGGAAGTAAAGGGACTTCATCAACCTGGAGGGAAGGTTTAAACGAGCGTTTTCTCCATCGAACACAAGGATGGAAGCGAGAAGGAAGGAGGGAGGGAGGGAAGTATGGAAGTTCATCAACCTGGAGGGAAGGTCTAAACGAGCGTTTTTTCCATCAAACACAAGGATGGAAGCGAGAGGGAGGGAAGTAAAGGGACTTCATCAACCTGGAGGGAAGGTTTAAACGAGCGTTTTCTCCATCGAACACAAGGATGGAAGCGAGAAGGAAGGAGGGAGGGAGGGAAGTATGGAAGTTCATCAACCTGGAGGGAAGGTTTAAACGAGCGTTTTCTCCATCAAACACAAGGATGGAAGCGAGAGGGAAGGAGGGAGGGAGGGAAGTATGGAAGTTCATCAACCTGGAGGGAAGGTTTAAACGAGCGTTTTCTCCATCAAACACAAGTATGGAAGCGAGAGGGAGGGAGGTAAAGGGACTTCATCAACCTGGAGGGAAGGTTTAAACGAGCGTTTTCTCCATCAAACACAAGGATGGAAGCGAGAGGGAAGGAGGGAGGGAGGGAAGTATGGAAGTCCATCAACCTGGAGGGAAGGTTTAAACGAGCATTTTCTCCATCAAACACAAGGATGGAAGCGCGAGGGAGGGAAGTAAAGGGACTTCATCAACCTGGAGGGAAGGTTTAAACGAGCGTTTTCTCCATCAAACACAAGGATGGAAGCGAGAGGGAGGGAAGTATGGAAGTTCATCAACCTGGAGGGAAGGTTTAAACGAGCGTTTTCTCCATCAAACACAAGGATGGAAGCGAGAGGGAAGGAGGGAGGGAGGGAAGTATGGAAGTTCATCAACCTGGAGGGAAGGTTTAAACGAGCGTTTTCTCCATCAAACACAAGGATGGAAGCGAGAGGGAGGGAGGTAAAGGGACTTCATCAACCTGGAGGGAAGGTTTAAACGAGCGTTTTCTCCATCAAACACAAGGATGGAAGCGAGAGGGAGGGAAGTAAAGGGACTTCATCAACCTGGAGGGAAGGTTTAAACGAGCGTTTTCTCCATCAAACACAAGGATGGAAGCGAGAGGGAAGGAGGGAGGGAGGGAAGTATGGAAGTTCATCAACCTGGAGGGAAGGTTTAAACGAGCGTTTTCTCCATCAAACACAAGTATGGAAGCGAGAGGGAGGGAGGTAAAGGGACTTCATCAACCTGGAGGGAAGGTTTAAACGAGCGTTTTCTCCATCAAACACAAGGATGGAAGCGAGAGGGAGGGAGGGAGGGAAGGAGTTCAGTACTAACACCCATTACACATTCAGCGGAGGATTTCCCCAGATGTCTGTCTGGCGTGGGTCGTCCACAGAATGCCAGAGGAAGGCGTGGGCTCTCTCTCTCTCTCCCTCTCTCTCTCTCTCCCTACACACCCCATTCCCAATTCATCCCAATCCCACCAATGGGATTCCGCCCCCATCCGAAATCCTACGCCATCGGGATTCAACCCTCCCACGTCCGTCCGAAACCCCAAATCCGCCAAGGGGAAGGTGGGAGGGGAGGAAGATCTCGCCGCGCCCACTGATAGCCTACCGCGACCTCCACCTTATCGCCGTGACCCCTCATCTCCCCCTCGTAGGTGGGGAACACACCCTCATCCCCCAACTTTTCCCCTCTTCGTCGTGACCTGGCTCCACCCACCCACACACACCCATCACAGCCAGGACCAAATCTGAGCGAAACGAGTCCTGCGGCCCAAGGATGCGCTACGTCCAAGTAGCAGGGAGAGGTCAGACTCCCTCTGGAGTGAGGTGACTTCTCTGCAGCGCCTCGAGCTAGGCGGAGTCCGGTAACGAAGCCTATAAGGCTAAAATGCACCGGTGTCAATACATCTTGCTGGACCACAACCATTAAATCGTAAGGTAAGGTTGGGGTAAAAATAGTCTACCCTATTTCATCTACCCAACCCACGACCTTACCTGGTCATTTCCAGCCCTTCACTTACAAGAATGACGAATCTACCCCATTACATCTACATCTACCCAACCCACGACCTTACCTGATCACTTCCAGCCCTTCACGTACGAGAATGACGAATCTACCCTATTCCATCTACCCAACCCACGACCTTACCTGATCCTTTCCAGCCCTTCACGTACGAGAATGACGAATCTATCCCATTACATCTACATCTACCCAACCCACGACCTTACCTGAGCATTTCCAGCCCTTCACGTACGAGAATGACGAATCTACCCCATTACATCTACATCTACCCAACCCACGACCTTACCTGAGCATTTCCAGCCCTTTACGTACGACAATGAGGAATCTACCCCATTGCATCTACCCAACCCACGACCTTACCTGGTCATTCCCAGCCCTTCACGTACGAGAATGACGAATCTACCCCATTACATCTACATCTACCCAACCCACGACCTTACCTGAGCATTTCCAGCCATTCACGTACGAGAATGACGAATCTACCCCATTAAATCTACATCTACCCAACCCAAGACCTTACATGGTCATTCCCAGCCCTTCACGTACGAGAATGACGAATCTACCCCATTACATCTACATCTACCCAACCCACGACCTTACCTGAGCATTTCCAGCCCTTCACGTAGGAGAATGACGAATCTACCCCATTACATCTACGTCTAACCAACCCACGACCTTATCTGATCACTTCCAGACCTGCGTTGCCTTCTTTTCCCCCCCCGAAGACGCATCGACGTATTTCACGGGCACTGCGCATGACCGTGAGTGCTGACGCAACCCTTCCATTAACGAAGGAGTGAGCGAATGGCAACACCAACTTCCAAAAGAGGTTTATATGCCCACAGACCCAATGGTTACCAGACCCGGCACACCCCAATAGTCCCCATACATCCGGATGACGTGTCCCCCCACAAAAACAAAAACATCAACAATAGAGACGCAATCCTAGAATATTTGGGACACGAATACGTTTTTTTTTCCAGTGGGACCTGGATCAAACGGAGTTTTTACAGGATTTCTAACCATCATTATAATCGAGGGATCTTAGGATGAGGATGAGGTCACTAGTTGAGGTTTTGAGAGGTGCACGGCGAGCCTGTCTCCGCTCGTCTTGTGTGAGAGATTAGACAAATGAACTACGGTTATCTTCGAAGTCGGGGGATTCAAACGTCCTGGGTTTGGCTGAAAAAGTGTCCAGATAGGGGAAGATGATGTCCCAAAGGCATGGAACCGCCAAGCCATGGGTCGAAGAAGGCGTTTCCGAAGGCGAAAATGATGGGAGAGGTTCCAAGGATGGATGATTTCGTCTCTGAAGGCGAAAAAAAAGGAGATGGAAGGGCTCCAGGACGGAAGATTTCGTCTCTGAAGGCGAAAAAAAGGAGATGGAAGGGTTCCAGGGACGGAAGATTTCGTCTCTGAAGGCGAAAAAAGGAGATGGAAGGGCTCCAGGGACGGAAGATTTCGTCTCTGAAGGCGAAAAAAAGGAGATGGAAGGGTTCCAGGGACGGAAGATTTCGTCTCTGAAGGCGAAAAAAGGAGATGGAAGGGCTCCAGGGACGGAAGATTTCGTCTCTGAAGGCGAAAAAGGAGATGGAAGGGTTCCAGGGACGGAAGATTTCGTCTCTGAAGGCGAAAAAGGAGATGGAAGGGTTCCAGGGACGGAAGATTTCGTCTCTGAAGGCGAAAAAAAGGAGATGGAAGGGCTCCAGGGACGGAAGATTTCGTCTCTGAAGGCGAAAAAAAGGAGATGGAAGGGCTCCAGGGACGGAAGATTTCGTCTCTGAAGGCGAAAAAGGAGATGGAAGGGATCCAGGGACGGAAGATTTCGTCTCTGAAGGCGAAAAAGGAGATGGAAGGGTTCCAGGGATGGAAGATTTCGTCTCTGAAAGCGAAAAAGGAGATGGAAGGGCTCCAGGGACGGAAGATTTCGTCTCTGAAGTCGAAAAAAAAAAAAAGGATGGAAAGGCTCCAGGAAAGGAAGATTTCAGAGTTCCAAAAAGGGGTAGGCCTTCCTGGAACGGGTAAGACGTCCTTGCCTGGGAGGGGGGGGGAAAAAAAAAGTCCTTGGCTGAGGGGGGTACAATTCTGCCTCGTCCAGACTGGGTTCGTCTGGAGCCCAAGTGAGGTTCTCGGGTCGGGGAAAGGACTGGACACGGCGGACTCCTTCGGTCGAAACCACATTCCAGGCCATGGGGGGGCGGGGGGGGGGACGTTCGACGCTGGAACATGGTGATCCTGGACGACGTGATATCCTAATCCAGGCGAGTGACGTCCCCTGAGCCTGGAAGGATAACGTCCTCGACCAGGTAGGATAATAACGTCCTGGACCACGTAGGATTACGTCCTGGACCAGGTAGGATAATAACGTCCTGGACCAGGCGAGTGACGTCCTCTGAGCCTGGAAGGATAACGTCCTGGACCAGGTAGGATAATAACGTCCTGGACCACGTAGGATTACGTCCTGGACCACGTAGGATAACGTCCTGGACCAGGTAGGATAATAACGTCCTGGACCACGAAGGATAATAACGTCCTGGACCACGTAGGATAACGTCCTGGACCAGACAGGATAACGTCCTGGACCAGGTAGGATTACGTCCTGGACCAGGTAGGATAATAACGTTCTGGACCACGTAGGATTACGTCCTGGACCAGGTAGGATAACGTCCTGGACCAGGTAGGATAATAACGTCCTGGACCACGAAGGATAATAACGTCCTGGACCACGTAGGATAACGTCCTGGACCAGGTAGGAAAATAACGTCCTGGACCAGACAGGATAACGTCCTGCACCAGGTAGGATTACGTCCTGGACCAGGTAGGATAATAACGTTCTGGACCACGTAGGATTACGTCCTGGACCAGGTAGGATAACGTCCTGGACCAGGTAGGATAATAACGTCCTGGACCACGTAGGATAATAACGTCCTGCTAACGCACACGTCCCTAACTGCGAAGGGAACATCCCGACACGAAGGGTTGGCCTCCTCCTCAGCCGGGAGGCAGGAGGAGGAGGAGGAGGAGCAGGAGGCCAATGTGTTGCTGTTCCAGGAAAACCCATGCCTTCGACTGGGGAGGCGGGGGCCCGCGCGATCGCTGGAACCGGGTCGTCTGCCGCGACCCACGGCGGCGGGTAGGCTCGCTCAGGACGCCGGGGGGGGGGATCACCTGGGTAGTATACAGGGGTAGGAGGGCAAGGAAACATGCCTTGAGACGACGTAGTAGTGGTAGTGGTGGTGAGGCCGCTCGCTCGCTCGCCCGCTCGCTCGCTGCCGACCGCCAGCCCGCCCGCCCACCCGCGCCTCCTCCTCCTCCGCCAGCGAGATCATTAGCGGAGGGAAGACGGCCCCGAGAATTTCAATGCCACCTGGCAGGGATGCATTATTCAGAGGCACTCCTCAGGCACCGACTCCGATTTGATTAAGACTCGGACCTGCTGCCGTGAGCGGCAAGGCAATGCAATTTGTAGATTGGGGGGGTGTGGGACCCTGCCAAGTTAGCAGGGGACTCCTACCTCAGCCACCGTCGGCTGGCTTCCCCCTCTCCCACTCCATGTTAAGCATATAAATGGTCGAGATGATGCAAGGTGGCAGTGATGGACCTGCCCACCGCTGCCCCGCACACGTCCCTCCCTCCTCCTCCTCCTTCCTTTTCCTCCCGAAGCCCCGACGCGATGCCCTCAACTCGGGCAATGGTACGCGGGAGTATTGGAGGGCCGCGCTCGTCTGTAGGAGGAGGAGGAGGTGAAGGACTACTGCTAGGGGTCGACGCCTGCGTTGGCGTCCAGTGCCCCATCATGCGCGCGTGTGAGTAATGGCTGTAAATGCCCGAGATGAATGACTGTAATCGCTTGCCAATTGCTCAGCGACGGTAGGTGACGCAACGCTGTAGCTTGGATACAGTGATACAGCGTCCGCTCAATATGACAACACTTTGTGGCTGGTCCTCAAGAGGAGACTTACGACGGACGTATTTACCGGGGGGGGATCGAACGGTGTCGGCAACTGCGCTCGCGGGGACGTCCACGCGAGCGGCAACGTGTGGGGGAGGCGTACTGACCACTTTGGAGCCAACCATAAAGTTGACTCAAGTGGACAGGTGAGAGTATACATGATGACGGGGGGAGAGAGAGACCCAGACAGACAGAGAGACAGAGAGAGCAGCAGGATCGGCGACCACGTCTTAGCCAAGCGGCATACAAGCGACGAGGGGCGTAGCGTATGCTTGTTTCTATAGACGGAAGGGCGCCTCGGTGGCTTATCTCGCTTTCAGTCAGAGATATGGCTCACTGGGCACAATCTTAGCCTCCTCCTCCTCCTCCTACCAGTTCATTTCCCTCTTGGAGCGCAGGCACTACGAGCAAGGGGGGAGGACGCCTCTCTCTCTCTCTCTCTCTCTCTCTCTCTCTCTCTCTCTCTCTCTCTCTCTCTCTCTCTCTCTCTCCCCTTTCACTCGTTTTCGTTGGCCGGCACAAACAAACCACCCTCTCTCCCCCTCTGTCCAAAGAACCCTTTCCTACCCACCCCCCCCTCCGGCACAAAGAAACCCCATGCCCCGTGTGTAACTTAATCCCCCCTACACGGGACTACACACCCGGACAAAACCATCCGTCTACACATCCCCCTTACACAGACCCTCCGACATCCGTCTACACATCCCCCTTACACAGACCCTCCGACATCCGTCTACACATCCCCCTTACACAGACCCTCCGACATCCGTCTACACATCCCCCTTACACAGACCCTCCGACATCCGTCTACACATCCCCCTTACACAGACCCTCCGACATCCGTCTACACATCCCCCTTACACAGACCCTCCGACACAGTAGATATTTCGGGCGCCTGCTTCCAGTGGAGTGTCGTCCACTGCGTGTGTTACGCCACCCACCCATCTCTCTCTCTCTCTCTCTCTCTCTCTCTCTCTCTCTCTCTCTCTCTCTCTCTCTCTCTCTCTCTCTCTCTCTATCCCCCAGTGCCCATCGCTACATCCTATATGGCCACAGTGCTATGTCCACTACGTGTTACGCCACCCACCTCTCTCTCTCTCTCTCTCTCTCTCTCTCTCTCTCTCTCTCTCTCTCTCTCTCTCTCTCTCTCTCTCCCCCAGCGCCCACCTCTACGTCCTAAATGACCACCGTGTTCCCCCCACTCCCCCCCTGTATCACACTACCCCAGACCAAGGCCTGCCTACCGTGTCTCTGTAAACGCATCCCTTCCCTCCTCTTCCATTCCCCATACCCGCATCTCCTCTTCCTCCTCTTTCCACCTTAGACCCCCCCATTTCCCTCTTCCTTGGCGCCTGCTGCCCCCACAGTCAAAACAGCCCCCCAGGGTGGTGGATTCGACCCGGTGCTCAAATATTTACCCCTCTCTCCATGCCACTGTGTGCCAGGAAGCTAATGATGGTATGGGAGAGGTGAGAGTGAGGCAAGGGGTAATATGGGGAGGGAGGGATGGGACAGTGAAAGGAAGGGGCGGGTGGAAAGGGGCGGAGGGAGAGGTGGGGGGGTCAATCAGGTAAAGGCATATACATGGGTGGTGGTTGTGGTGGTGGATCTACGGGGGGGGGGGGAGAGAGAGAGAGAGAGAGAGAGAGAGACAGAGAGAGAGAGAGAGAGAGAGAGAGAGAGAGAGAGAGAGAGACAGAGAGAGAGAGAGAGACATGAATGAAAGTTGTGTGGGAATGAGTACATTCAATGGGTCACCTACCACACTATGGGCCCTCCTGGGTCACCTACCACACTATGGGCCCTCCTGTATCACCTACCACACTATGGTCCCTCCTGGGTCACCTACCACACTATGGGCCCTCCTGGGTCACCTACCACACTATGAGCCCTCCTGGGTCACCTACCACACTATGGGCCCTCCTGGGTCACCTACCACACTATGGACCCTCCTGGATCACCTACCGCACTATGGACCCTCCTGGGTCACCTACCACACTATGGGCCCTCCTGGGTCACCTACCACACTATGGACCCTCCTGGGTCACCTACCACACTATGGTCCCTCCTGGGTCACCTACCACACTAGGGACCCTCCTGGGTCACCTACCACACTATGGGCCCTCCTGGATCACCTACCACACTATGGACCCTCCTGGGTCACCTACCACACTAGGGACCCTCCTGGGTCACCTACCACACTATGGACCCTCCTGGGTCACCTACCACACTAGGGACCCTCCTCCTGTATCACCTACCACATCATGGGCCCTCCTGTATCACCTACCACACTAGGGACCCTCCTGGGTCACCTACCACACTATGGACCCTCCTGGGTCACCTACCACACTAGGGACCCTCCTCCTGTATCACCTACCACATCATGGGCCCTCCTGTATCACCTACCACACTAGGGACCCTCCTGGGTCACCTACCACACTATGGACCCTCCTGGGTCACCTACCACACTATGGGCCCTCCTGGGTCACCTACCACACGAGGGACCCTCCTCCTATATCACCAACTCGCTATATCACCTTCGTGCTATAAGTTAGGCTCAACCTAAGATATAATCCCCTAACCACAAGGATTACTTAGGCTCAACCTAAGATATAATCCCCTAACCACAAGGATTACTTAGGCTCAACCTAAAATGACCCCTAACCACAAGGATTACTTAGTTAAGCTCAAACCTAAAACGTCCCTGAAACCAGATGGATCAGTTAGGCTCAACCTACGATCTTAGATCCTGGAGAAAGCCCCCCTGGGACTGGCTCTGATCCAGTACAGACACACAAGCTCCAGTACATGATGGCATGACAGTCACAACCACCCTTCCAATTCTCTCTCTCTCTCTCTCTCTCTCTCTCTCTCTCTCTCTCTCTCTCTCTCTCTCTCTCTCTCTCTTCCGAACTCCCTCTCTCACTTTGCAATGCGCTATT
>NC_092264.1:380000-407500 GCF_036320965.1 Panulirus ornatus
GTGGTGCTCATAGATGCTTCTGTGGTGTCGACACGCTTCTGTGGTGTTGACATGCTTCTGTGGTGTTGACACGCTTCTGTGGTGTTCATAGATGCTTCAATGGCGTTGACACACTTCTGTGCTGTTCATAGATGCTTCTGTGGTGTTGACACACTTCTGTGGTGCTCATAGATGCTTTTGTGGTGTCGACACGCTTCTGTGGTGTTGACATGCTTCTGTGGTGTTGACACGCTTCTGTGGTGTTCATAGATGCTTCAATGGCGTTGACACACTTCTGTGCTGTTCATAGATGCTTCTGTGGTGTTGACACACTTCTGTGGTGCTCATAGATGCTTCTGTGGTGTTGACACACTTCTGTGGTGTTCATAGATGCTTCTGTGGTGTTCATGGGTGGTTCTGTGGTGCTCATAGATGCCTCTGTGGTGTTGACACACGTTTGTGGTGTTCATAGATGCTTCTGTGGAGTTGACACGCTTCTGTGGTGTTGACACACTTCTGTGGTGTTCATAGATGCTTCTGTGGAGTTGACATGCTTCTGTAGTGTTGACACACTTCTGTGGTGTTCATAGATGCTTCTGTGATGTTGACGTGGGACGTAGACGGTACGGTTCAAACGGTGTTGCGGTGATGGTGTTGTGTGGCACTAACTGTGGTGTTGACATGTGGTTTTGTGGTGTGGTACTGGCATGTGGTGATGACCTGTACAAATGACAAGTGTGGTGGTTGTGGTGGTGGTGTGAATATATAACGGTCACGCCTGGTGCTGGAGGTGTGTGGGTCAACACTGCCATCACCACACAAAACCAGCAGCAGCAGCAGCAGCTCCGACACCACCAGTCATCACAGAAAACGGTGACTTGGCTCAAGACAACGAAGCCACGGCAAAAATATTAAACGAATTCTGATTTCATTTTTTTTTATTTCTTTTTGTGGGAGGCATCTGTATGTACGATCGAAGACACAAGCCATGTCCCCGAATCCAGTTTCACCGATAAGGAAAGGGAACAGTCTTCATCAAACTGACTTAAGAGCTGAGGTCATACTTACAGCAATATATGGAATGAAAATAAACAAAACGGCAGGACGTGATAAGGTCAAATCCGAGAAAACAGATGAAAGAAGCGAAAGATATGATAACTAAGCCTTGGTCCGCCCTTATTAAGTCACTTGCTACAGGAAAACTTCCAGATGAACTTGTGCCCACGTAACACCGATATTTTTAAAAGAGCTAACGAGTCAGTCTCAAGAAATTAGCGTTCTGTTAGTTGGAAAACTTATGGAAACCATCATTCGAGACAGGATTGTGGACCATATAGAGGACCACCAATGAGACCATTCTCATCATGGTCTTCGACGAAAGCGGTTCATATTTAACACATCTGCTCGATTTCTTTAACGATATACGTCAACATGTGTGAAGGAAGTAAAGCAACATGCGTGAAGGAAGTAAAGCAACATGCGTGAAGGAAGTAAAGCAGTCGGTGCTATCTGATTAAGACTTTCAAAAAGCTTTTGCTAAGGTTCCGCATCAAAGATTATATGCATAAAAGCTTGAGAGAGAGAGAGAGAGAGAGAGAGAGAGAGAGAGAGAGAGAGAGAAGAGTTCTCACTTGTTGCCGTGGGCGGCCTACCAGACCAGATCCCCCCCAGCCAACTAGAGTGCTCTCACTTGTTGCCGTGGGAGGCCTACCGGACCAGACCCTCCCTCCGACAACTAGTGCTCTCATTGTTGCCGTGGGAGGCCTACCAGACCAGATCCCCCCCAGCCAACTAGAGTGCTCTTACTTGTTGCCGTGGGAGGCCTACCAGACCAGACCCTTCCCCCGCCAACTAGAGTGCTCTCACTTGTTGCCGTGGGCGGCCTACCAGACCAGATCCCCCCTCCACCAACTAGTGCTCTCACTTGTTGCCGTGGGAGGCCTACCAGACCAGACCCTCCCTCCACCAACTAGTGCTCTCACTTGTTGCCGTGGGAGGCCTACCAGTCCAGACCCTCCCTCTACCAACTAGTGCTCTCATTTGTTGCCGTGGGCGGCCTACCAGACCAGATCCCCCCCAGCCAACTAGAGTGCTCTCACTTGTTGCCGTGGGAGGCCTACCAGACCAGACCCTCCCCCCGCCAACTAGAGTGCTCTCACTTGTTGCCGTGGGAGGCCTACCAGACCAGACCCTCCCCCCGCCAACTAGTGCTCTCATTGTTGCCGTGGGAGGCCTACCAGACCAGACCCTCCCCCCGCCAACTAGAGTGCTCTCACTTGTTGCCGTGGGAGGCCTACCAGACCAGACCCTCCCTCTACCAACTAGTGCTCTCATTGTTGCCGTGGGCGGCCTACCAGACCAGACCCTCCCTCCACCAACTAGTGCTCTCATTGTTGCCGTGGGCGGCCTACCAGACCAGATCCCCCACCAACTTGAGCGCTCACTTGTTGCCGCGGGAGGCCTACCAGACCAGATCCCCCCCTCCCCTCCCACCAATAGTATCCATCTATCACTGACACGCGGAAGAGGCTTTGGACACGCTGGCTACGTCCCCTCCCCACAATCATCCTTTCCGCCAATAATATGACAAAACCCAAAGGCAAAACGACACCACACAAACCACGGCGGGCTTTAAGCTGCACAGACAACCACCTTAGAAACAGGTCTTTGACGGGTGTCCCCCAACGCTGTGTGCGTGCGTAGATTCCCACTGTAAACACAACCTGACCAAAATACGACAACCGACCCTTTTTACTTTCTTCTGGACACGGAAAATATGTGCGCGCGTGTGTAAGGCTGGATGTCCCGCAACCTTGAAGACCCTCAGAGTTTAAACATACTCCAGTATTATGAGAAAAGGATAATTTCTCAAGCGTTAATGGATAAAAATATGTAAATCAACACCCACACCCATATATATATATATATATATATATATATATATATATATATATATATATATATATATACACGAACAAAGTGCATAGGAACGCGCACCCTCATAGAACACACAAACCTCCAACAGCCAGGATCGAACCCGGGACCCCTGTGCCACAGGCGGGAATGCTAACCACTAGGCTATGGGCCTGGCTAATAGGGAAATAACTATTCGAATACTATGTACTCGAACACCCTTCGTCTCACGTTGGTGAGCGACGGGGTCTACACCGGTCATTTCCCATCAGGCTCACACAGCCAGCCACCAGACAGCGTTTTACCGGACCCAACTGTACAAGGCGGAGGTATATGAACACGAACACAGTGCATATCTCACCGATGCTCTCAAGCGATGCAGTCCAATGCTCCGTTTTCTCTGCGGATGTCTCCGAGGTAGGGGGGAGGGAAAACACTTACCTGTTCATCATGATGAGGAGGTCACCGAGGTTGATGTAGGGGGGAGGGAAAACACTTACCTGTTCATCTTGATGAGGATGTCACCGCGGTTGATGTAGGCCTGCGTGTAGTCTGCTCTCATGCTGATGGCCTGGCGGTAGAGGGCGTCCGCCTCCTCCAACCGCGTCTCGTTCCTGGCGATGAGGTTGGCCAGGTTCAAGAAGACGTTCAGGTGGTTGGGGGCGATCCTGGCCTGGTAGCTCTCGCCTGGCTTGGCCTTGGGCAACAGCGACTTGGCCTGTCGGAGGAGGGAGGGAAGGGAAAATGAAGATGAGAAATCACCACAACACACTCGACTCATCCCAATGGCTCCCAACACTAGATTTTTTGGGGCGCCCGAAGTAACTTCTATCAAAAACTAAGATGTTGCTATCAAAGGCCACTCATGATGGTCCACACACTCGACTCCCAATGGCTCCCAACACTAGGTTTGTTGTGGGGCGCCCCGAAGTAACTTCTATCAAAAACTAAGATGTTGCTATCAAAGGCCACTCATGATGGTCCACACACCTGACTTCCAATGGCTCCCAACACTAGGTTTGTTGTGGGGCGCCCCGAAGTAACTTCTATCAAACTAAGATGTTCCTATCAAAGGCCACGCGTGATAGTCCACACACTTGACTCCCAATGGCTCCCAACACTAGGTTTGTTGAGGCGGCCCGAAGTAACTTCTATCAAAAACTAAGATGTTCCTATCAAAGGCCACTCGTGTTAGTCCACAGCGCCACAGGAGTATATGAGATGAGGACCCTCACCAGGTGAGGCGAAAGAAGGACAGAGGAATATCGTCTCTTTTTACTTCAGGTCATGGCCAACATGGCACGAGCGAATGACAATGCTCCCACCGAAGGCCAGACACATGAAAGTTTAAGACACAAAGGTGTATATCAATCAGGGCTACGCAAGTTTCTGTAGACCTGGCTGCTCAGGGAAGGAAAGAATGCATGAAGTGGTGGAAGACAAACGGAGGGAGAGGACTCTGCAGTTTACCTGTTCCTGGAGTGACCGCTCCACACACCCCACACACAAACTGTGGGAAGCAGTGGGCCAAACGCGCTTCCCACACCCCACACACAAGCTGTGGGAAGCAGCGGGCCAAACGCGCTTCCCACACCCCACACACAAGCTGTGGGAAGCAGCGGGAACTCTGCATAACTGGGCTTAATAATTCTTACAACACACTGGCAAGGGGTGTGTGTGTGTGTGTGTGTGTGTGTGTGTGTGTGTGTGTGTGTGTGTGTGTAACTGGTCGTGCTAAGAGCCTCCTTTTCCATGGGCTTCTACCGCTCCTCCAAGGGCGCGCCACACACTCAGCAGCTGGGGCAGGAAGAACTCATTTGAAGCGAGGAAATTCACTAACGAGACTGCAATCTGTCTAGTCAAAACTGACGATGGTACAGCCTAGCCAAAGGTGACTTTTCATTCGTGGCCTAACCAAAAGCAGCTGTGAAAGGAGGGAGTCGAGAGCATGTGTGAATAAAAGCAAGTCGAGAGCATGTGTGAATAAAAGCAAAGTTATTATAGGTTTACCAGGGTAAATGGACAGTATGTTGAGGTGTGAGCTAGAAAGGAGGAAAATCAGGAGACAGTAAGGTGTTCCAGACACCTGGGAGTAAACATGGCAGCGAATGGAACCTTGGAAGCGAAAGCGAGTCATAGGGTGGGTCAGGGGGCGAAGGTTCTGGATGCAATGAAGAATGTGATGGAAGAGAGGTCGTTATCTGGGATGACGAAAATGACTGTTTGAATGCACGGTAGTCCCACCAATGGTGTAAGGGATGCGAGGCATGGGCTACAGATGAAGATGTGCTGAGGAGGGTGGATGTGTTGGAGAAGAAATGTATGTGGATAATATGTGGAGTGCGGTGGTTTGACTGGGTAAGTAAAGACAGGGTAAGGAAGAGATGTGGTAACAGGAGTTTGGTCGAAAGAGCTGAAAGGGTGGGCTGAAATGGCCTGGACATGTGGAGGGAATAATTGATGGGGTTGAGTAAGGGGATATACGTGTCAGAAGTGGAGGGGAGAAAAAGGGGTTGACCAAATTGGAGACAGAGCGGTGGGGTGGAAAAAAAGATTTTGAGTGATCGGGTTCCTGCATATGCTCGAGGATGAAAGGCGTGCATGGGAAAGAGTGTGAATTTGAACCACGAGGTATACAGGGGGTTCACTTGCTGTCCATGAACTGAACCAGGGAATAGAATGGATGCGAGCGAACGCAGCCTTTCTTCATCTATTCCTGGCGATACCCCACCTCCGACGTGGGGAAACGGTGACCAAGTATCGATTGAAACAAAGAACAGTCTTTTCAGAGAACTCCCGCTTCTAAGGGAATCCATTCTGACCCTGCTACTGAGTGTGGCGCAGCAGTGGAGATGCAACATCGAGCAACCTCAAAGCATCACTCGTACATGAGAGTTCCTTAACATTAAACACATCCACAGATGAAGCTCAAACCATGAGCAAGATCCCTCACACACACACACACACACACACACACACACACACACACACACATACACACACACACACAAACACACACATACATACACACACCACACAAAGACACACACACACACAGACACACACACACACACACACATACACACACACACAAAGACACAGACACACACACACACAGACACACCACACAGACACAAAGACACACACACACAGACACAGACACAGACACACACACAACATAGACACACCACACAGACACAAAGACACACACAGACACACATAGACACACATACCACACACAGACACACACCTCTCTCTCTCTCTCTCTCTCTCTCTCTCTCTCTCTCACACACACACACACACACACAAACACACACCACATACATACACCTCTCTCTCTCTCTCTCTCTCTCTCTCTCTCTCTCTCTCTCTCTCTCTCTCTCTCTCACACACACACACACACACACACACAGACACAAAGACACACACACCACACACAGACACCTCTCTCTCTCTCTCTCTCTCTCTCTCTCTCTCTCTCTCTCTCTCTCTCACACACACACACACCCATACACACACACAGACACACACACACACCCATACACACACCACACAAAGACACACACACCACACACAGACACCTCTCTCTCTCTCTCTCTCTCTCTCTCTCTCTCTCTCTCTCTCTCTCTCTCTCTCACACACACACACACACACATGCCGACCCTCACCTTCAAGTACGCCTGCTCGGCGTCGGAGAACAGCTTAAGGTTGTTGTAAGTTCTGCCCACGTTGATGTGCGCCCCGATGTCGTCCTCCTGCACCGTCACCGCCGCCTGGAAGTACTTGAGGGCCTCGGCGAAGCGCCCCTGGGACTCGAGCGCGTGACCCACGTTGTTGAAGAGCTTGGCGTTCCGCTGGTTCACCTGCGTGTACGCAAACAACACCGTCAGCATCAGCATAATGAGTGTAAACAACACCGTCAGCATCAGCATAGTGAGAGTAAACAACACCAGCATCAGCATAATGAGAGTAAACAACAGCATCATCAGCATAATGAGAGTAAACAACAGCATCAGCATAATGAGTGTAAACAACACCGTCAGCATCAGCATAATGAGAGTAAACAACACCGTCAGCATCAGCATAATGAGTGTAAACAACACCAGCATCAGCATAATGAGTAAACAACACCAGCATCAGCATAATGAGTGTAAACAACACCGTCAGCATCAGCATAGTGAGAGTAAACAACACCGTCAGCATCAGCATAATGAGAGTAAACAACACCGTCAGCATCATGAGAGTAAACAACACCAGCATCAGCATAATGAGAGTAAACAACACCAGCATCAGCATCATGAGAGTAAACAACACCATCTGCATAATGAGTGTAAACAACACCGTCAGCATCAGCATAATGAGAGTAAACAACACCGTCAGCATCAGCATAATGAGAGTAAACAACACCAGCATCAGCATAATGAGTGTAAACAACACCGTCAGCATCAGCATAATGAGAGTAAACAACACCGTCAGCATCAACATAATGAGAGTAAACAACACCGTCAGCATCAGCATAATGAGAGTAAACAACACCGTCAGCATCAGCATAATGAGAGTAAACAACACCAGCATCAGCATAGTGAGAGTCAACAACACCAGCATCAGCATACTAACAGTAAACAACACCGTCGACATCAGCATCAGCATAATGAGAGTAAACAACACCGTCAGCATCAGCATAATGAGAGTAAACAACACCAGCATCAGCATACTAACAGTAAACAACACCGTCGACATCAGCATCAGCATAATGAGAGTAAACACGGGATGAGAAAAAAGGCTAGAAGCAAACACTAATGTTATTTTTTTTTCCTAAAGAAATCATTTCATTCTCTACGAAGTGATGAAAAGTAACAATTAATGTCCCCAAGTCATTGGGATGGACTTCATGGGCTAAACGAAACCATTAAAAAGATTTCGGTCTGTGTTTCAGACGAATGAGACCACTTCACAAAAAACAAAACGAAACAAAAATGGGAGAAAAGAAGTGTTTTCTCGTCACTGAAACAGTACTAAGGATGGACAACAGGAAGTGTTTTTTCTCGTCACTGAAACTGTACTAAGGATGTATCATATTGCATGCAATACCCTACTCCACCACAGGTCCCAGGCAAAAAAAGAGCCTAAACTCCCTGGAATACAACGCCACTGGCATCTGGAACAAGGAGAAGACCAACCCAGAGAGAACACAACATCTAAAGAAACCCCTCTGCCAAAAACCTAGATTCACGTCCACATCCTCCCTCCCCTTCCCTCGTCCATTAAACCGTACCATTCTTCAGCATCAACAATATGACGAAGCAGCTCAACACACAACGAATAACACCCTCGAAATACGGTCCGACTTATAGAAACTCCACAGCACTAACTACAACATGGTCAACACTTACGTACCTTCCTATGCCCCACCTCCACATGCCCCTCCCGATATCCATCCTCCACCCCCAAACAAACTGCTAAATCGGACCAGCGTACCCAACATTTATCTCGGTGGAGATTTCACTGCCTGCCATTCCGCAAGGCTCGTCGCTGTCACAATCCAAATTCCCGAGATGCACTAGTCATAAATACCTGCTGCAACCTTTAAATACCCTCGCACTAGGCAACCAACCAACCAGACTCCTAACTCAACATCTCCAGCACTATCTTCGGCTTACCACAACCACACTTATGAACCACCTGGAACTCACGAACCATCTGGAACTCACTGTAAGAACTGTCCACTAAACCACCTCTCCATCCCAGTAACACACCATCTGGCCCTGTCCATCAAACCACCTGTCCATCCCAGAAACACTCCATCTGGCCCTGTCCATCAAACCACCTGTCCATCCCAGTAACACTCCATCTGGCCCTGTCCATCAAACCACCTGTCCATCCCAGTAACACTCCATCTGGCCCACACAATCCACACAAACCCCTCAATAAACACGTATACAAATACAGAAGAGCAGGTCGGCCAGCCTCCACACAAGATATGGCTACAGAACTCCCCAACACTATAGCCCCGTTATTCCATACCTCAATCACGCGTGTCTCACGCTATGCCAACACTTCCAACCAAGCCAGAGTACGAATGATCCAAAGACGCCGGTGAAGACGTGACACCAAGTTCATCCACAAATAACCTTATACACTAAGTGAGATTAATGGGATGCAAGCACCGTGTTGACATCCGGAGAACTTATCCGTTCTGCCGACAGGGGGCACCACGCTCGTTCAAACCAAAGGGGAGACGAGCGTAATATATTTACATAGAGGGATACGTGAGACATAGTATGATACATGAGGATAAATAACATAAACTTCCTCAAGCCATTGAAAAAAAAATACTATAAGGACATAGAAGTAAATATAACTCACAATTCTGCCCACAAGGTACACATCTGATTAAACAATGTAACCAGCTCAGACATCACTCCTTCTCGTCGACAGAAATCATAGGGCTAATCCAAACTCTAATACCATCGCTATTCTAAGCACAGAGAGACAAAATGAAAGCTGGCACTCCTCCCTTTAACACGGTGGGAGGTAAGACCCACAGCGACCAACTTCAGCGCACGTTAACGAAGATCCACCACACAGCAATCCACCTCCTACACATGAAACACTCCAGACCCTTTCCAACAACATCTCCCTTTTCATTGCGAATATAAACATACTCATGAGACACTACTCAAAAATCAGTCGCGACCCAACCTCACTTCTAAACAAGAAGGTCATTAAAAACCTATTCAGATTTCATCCACACAAAGATCTCCACACATTCTCCACTCCCACTGATACAAACAGTTTTTCAAAACCTATAAGAACTTTACTGCTTCAGGCTGTGACAACATATCAAACTTTCACGTAACACACTTTGTCCCATTTGGATGGAGTGATAAGAGAGGTGAAATCAAAACTAGGGAGATGGAGTGTAGTGGTGAAGTATAGTGGTCAGTGACAACCATGTATGTGGATGATACTGTGTTCTTCGCTGAGAGTGAAGAGGGGTTGCAGAGAGGAGTAATTGCGTTTTATGATGTTTGTAACCGTAGGCGACTCAAGGGAAATGCGAGTAAAAGTAAAGTAATGGTGTTTGAAAGGAAAGAGCTTAGGTATAGATTTTACAAAGTCCTATACAGAGAAAGATTTTAAGTGTAGTAAGTAAACTATGTTACAGATATGGGGAAGAAGAACTGTTAGAGGTGATAGAATTGAGTGTTTAGGAGCTATCTTGGGTAAATTAGGTGATATGGAAAGAGGGTGGAAGACCCAACGAGTCCCTTAATAGAATATTGAAGGGTACAGGAGTACATATGGAAGTGACAAACGGATTGAGGGATAGCATAGTTCTTCCAACCCTAACCTATGCAGCCAAAACATGGACATGAAATGAGTTGCAGATGTAAAAAATCCATGCTGGGGAAATGACCTATTTGTTCCAGTAAACTGTTCTGTGAAATGTTCATGTATTTGTCCTCAAAAAATCGTGGGGCATATCCTTCATAATGGAGTGTTAATCATTGGCACATTTGAACAAAATGAAAAAGAACAAAAAATCTGATAACTGATAGCTAGCTTTCACAGAGGAATGTGAAATCCATGTAAACTGTGCATAAATGATTCATCTTAATGCAAAGAAATTGTTGTACATCCTCATATTTCACTCATGGACTGAAATGAAATACTAACAATTACTGACGTGTTACCTAAGTTTCATTAAAGGTATTTCAGTCTAGACAGATTAAAACCATGACGATACAAAAAATTTAATTTTCTAGGTCTATAATTACATAATGAAAATGATTTCACCGATTTTTCAGTGTCTGGGTAAACATTTCCCTAATTACTTTACAAATAAAGTATTTCAACACTCCATTACTGTAATATTTACTCTGAACACAACAATCACTACAAATTGTATCTAGAAATCATGAATCGTAACATACACAGTTACTCATTCCTGAGGATGGGTGGGGGGAGACTTTTGATCTTTAAAAATCATATCCAATTCTAAACGTTTAAGCAAAGCCTTGACCAAGAGAGTCAAGGCAACTGGACCGGTGAAAAGAAAAGTGGTGAAAGGCTTGTTTTAAGATAAAATGTGGCAAGGTTGCTGTAGTGGATGTTACGACAGTGGAATTTCTTATGAAAGGTGGTGACTATGTTGTTACTTAATCATGTAGGATTTTCAGTGTAGTTTGGGTCATGATGAGGTGCCTGAGAACTGGGCAAATGGCAATTTAGTATAAATACAAGGAGTATGAAGATGGATGAGAGAGTGGTAATTGAGAGGGTAGTGGCATACATAGAGCATCAGACTGGGGGAGTGGTAGAGGATGTGTGGATCAGGTGTTTGCTTTGAAGAATGTACGTGAAAACACTAAGAGAAACAGAAGAATTTGTATGTTGCATTTATAGATCTGGAAACAAAATATGACAGGGATGATATAGATGCTTTATGGGTGGTGTTACAAATTCATGGTGTGGGAAGAAAGCAGTGAAAAGTTTTTATTAAGAGAGTAAGACGTGTGTGAGTAAATGCAGGCAAGGGTGAATGGTTATAGGTGAAGGTGGGTTTGCAGCAGGGTTGTGATGTTACAATCATTGTTTAATCTGGTTATGGATGGGACAGTGAGGGACATGAATGCAAGGGCTCTGGGGAGAGGGGTAGGTATTCAATCAATCAAGGTTGAGCAGCTTGGGAGGTGACTAAGTTATTGTTTGCTGATGACACTGTGAAGATGATTTCTGAGTTTGGAAGTGCATGTGTGAAAGAAGAAAGTTCAAGAGTAAATATGACGAAAATCTAGTTATTAGGTTTAATAGTACCGGAGACAGGTAAGTTAGGGTGTGACTCTGAATGGTGAAATAAATATAATGGAAGTGAAAGGTTCAGATACCGGAGAGGTGGACATTGCGTAAATAGAACCATGAGGGCTGAAGAGAGTCTTAGGGTAGATGAAGGGGCATAAGTCCTAGATACACTGAGCAAAATGTAGAAAGAGAGATCTACACAATATTGGATAACACCAGCCTCACTACCAACTCAAGCCATTATCTCAACATTTTTTTAGTAAGTTTCCATTAAATATTGTCTAACTCAAGAGATGTGTGTAGTAAGATGCTATAAAGCTAAGCTGCTGCATGCAAATTACATACTTAGGAGTAAGATACAGGAAATGAGCACTCAAGAGCAGAACCCTTCCCCTTGTATAATGTTGTTTGAATAGCGACATTTCACACAGTAACATGTTTTAAGGATAACAACATTTATGTAATGCATATATGAAAAGATAATAAGAGTTGCTACCAAACACAAATAACTGCTACTATTACCCAAATCTAGGTGTAATCAAACCTTTGGACTGGGATCCCATACGACATCTTAAGGCTTCTTCCTAACAATAACAGCTCAATAAATTTCATACTTTTAAGATAACATAAGGGCTGAGTTATGATACCTGTACAGTTAGATTTCATAGACATTTCCGTAGCAATGGTCCATATCACAGTTACAAAGCTCCACTTCCCAATTTATGATACTACTGTGTAGTATCTATGGATATATCCACTCTGAGTCTAGCTTTCTCACTGATGTTTTCTTATCTAACACAAACTCAAGCACTACATGATCCCTTTTTTCAAGTGGTGTTATACCTATACTCTCATTTTACATATACTATGTGCAAAGATATGAGCCAGTAATGACTGTGTATCAGCCCCTTTGATTCTGATATGCTCAGTTACACATTGATTCAGGAAATGTTTTCGCATACACTAAGAAATTGTGTTTCCTGACAATTTTCATGAGAATCGACATTTTCCCAGCTATTTTACAAATGAGTTCTCCTTAGATCAAAACTTTACCATCTCTGATAAGTGCCCATTACATTGGTTCATGTAACAAGCTGATTCATTCCTTCACACTAATCTTGAATATTTTTTGGTTCATTTACAAGATTTGGAGGATCATACAGTATGAACTCTCTGCAATTCTCTCAAACAGTTTCCATACAGCTCATTATTACTTACACAAGTAATACTTTCCTTCTTCATTTACTTTATGCCTTGCAAAATGTGCCTCTGCCTCTAATTTTCCCTTTTTCCTGTCACTTTCCTTTCTCTATCCCACTTGCCCATCCCATCTCCTTCCTTGAATACCCGACAATGCTGACATGACCTATGGGAGAGATCGGAAGGTAATTAAGCAACTTCTGACAAGGCACCTCAGGGGAGGTGGGTTCTACATGCCTCACACGAAACACACTCCTACTCCAAACTCTCGACTGAGACAGCTGATCAATAGTTACTGTACGGGCATATGTAACATAAGTGCTTAATTGGGAAAACAAAGCAATGATAATATTTCTCATACTGTATACCTGATGTTACCCATTAAAAAGTTTGGAATGATGGAACAAACAATGGCAGAAATGTTGCTAACATGAAAAGAAAAAGGTGAACCACACAACTTACAAAACAATCATACATATAAAGCAAATATCATGAGTTACGTCCTTTTCAACACATAACCTCCTCTTGTTACAGCTAATGGCAAGCAACAATCCTCAATACCAGCCTCCAATACTGCCCCTCAATATCTTACTCAAACAGTGACCTCTCAGCACCTGCCCCAAAGTTGCTTACTCAACTCCTACCTCTAACATTGCTCCCTCTCACCTAATCCAACCTCCCCCCCATCTCTAACCTCCAACACTAACCACAGCCTTATGAAGATCAACAACATTGAGTTCCCATACCTTAAGTCCAGCAGTGAAGATGGTATACTCATCCTTCCAGTCAGCATTGCGGATGTGGGTCTTGACGGCATGGACAGCAAGGAGCCCCAGCAATGCCAACCAAACGTACTTCTTCTGTTGTCTGTAAAGGATAAGGATCATGGGTTAAAATCAGTATGGGGCAAAAAGAAAAATATGAAGACAATTGCAAGAAGTAAGAAACAATTAATAAAACATTTAAGGAAGTATGAACTATGTCATAAATGACCATGAAGCACCATCTGAAATGAGCAGAAATCACATTAAATATCTCCAGAGTGCGAGAAGCACATTATCATCTGCAAGGAGTACACATTAACTGACAACACAAACATATTTAAGATTATGAAGTTATGCAAAAATGAAAGGCATTGCAAGGAGGACAAAAAATATGCTACTCATCTTCAGAGGCAAGAAACACATCTGAATAAACCTTACAGCATCGCAAGTCAATTGAAATATGGTAAGAAGGTCACACTCAACACATACCTCTACCCTAAGACTGATGGAATAGGGTTTTCCATACCAATATACATAAAAGAAACACCTGTGATGGAGCTTCCAAGGATATGGCAACAGCACCCCTACATTATGGGATGTATATCATCCTTTATCTGTATCATCTACCAAACACAGCATCCTTCAACCTGGTCAAGCAATTGTGATGTATAGGCTGCATATCTTATTCTCATGTTGAAATCATAACACTGAAGAGCCTCATGCAATCTTTGCCTGGCCATAGCCAAACCAGAACAGTAAGCTCTTTCAGAGTTTTGAGATCAATTATGAGGAAGTGAGGGACTATGAGTGCCTTGGATTCCCATAAACGGGATTCTTGAGCTATGACAACTACAATTTTTCTCTGGCAGAGGCAACCACAAAGGCAAAGACTCCTACATGAATATGTTTGCAGATGATGAAAAGGTCATGAAGTGAAAAACACAGACGACTAACTCAGCTTACAATGGGACCTAAATAGACTCCAAAGTTGGTGTGAAACATGGCTGATGAAATAAGGATGGGGCAAGCAAAAGATGGCCTCAGTAAGGAATCTGTGCAAGAACGACTTTGGGACTTGAAAACGTCCCTAACCTGTAGCCAGACTCTCACATCAGGAGAAAAGTGAAAAAAAAATATACATATATATTTTTTTTAGCAGAAACAAGAATAATATTCAAGTATACGGATAAGGAAATATTTAGCAAGCTACACATAGCTTCAATAAGGCCAGATCTAGGATATGCTTCTCGGGTTTGGTTACTAAACATAAAGAAGCAAATAGAGCTAGTAGATTAAAAAGGTTCAAAGGAAGGCAGTACATATGATACCAGACTTAAGACGGCTAAGTTACATGGAAAAGCTGGAGTCTAAAAATTTTCACACCTTAGAAATGATAAGAGTGAGGGGTGACCCGATCACAACCTTTAAGTTTTTAAAAGAGATCGATAACATGAACATTGAACAGTTCTTTGAGAATCATGGATACAGAGCAACATAACATGAAACTTGAAATGATGTAAATAAATATCTTTATAGTTTGAAATGGGTGGACGAAAGGAAAAGAATGACTGAGGATATGGATAACGCAGAATACATACACGAATTTAAAGGGTTGTATGATAGTGGAGAAAATTCAAGAACGTAAAACTCCCTACCAGTATAGTACAAACTGATAGATAGGTAATTACAATATCAATTAGTAATATCTAGCAAGCTGTTCATATATGATGCTAAATCTACAATATGCTTATCAAGTTTAGTTACTGTGCCTAAAGAGGCACAAAGACCTGAAAGAGAAGGCCCAGAGGAGAGCAACAAAGATGGTACCAGACATAAAAGAGCTAAGTTATAGGGAAAGGTTAAAGGCTTCACATTTGCCCATCTTGGAAGAGAGATGAGAGAGGAGTGACCTGATCACAACCTTTAAGATTCTAAAACAGACCAATAACGTATACAGTAACCTGTTCTTCAACAGATGTAGGGGTAAAGTAACTGGAGGATACAACATGAAGGTAAGTACGAAACTTACAGAAAAACAGAAGCACTTTTATGGTATCAGAGTTGACGTTGAATAGAAAAGAATGATTGAGTACATGGTTAATGCAGAAAGCAAGCATAAATCTAAGAAAGTGAATGACAGTAGAGAAGTTTCAAGAGATGCGGCCCCATAATGGCAAAACTCCTTTCCTGTACAGTAGGTACAGTAGACACACATACATACAAGTGTGAAGGACATTTCAGAAGAGCCTTCTAAAAACGAGTTGAGGTCACTACCTGGGTGCCACAGAGTTCTGTTCTGGGACTATTTTTCTCTTTTGATCTTTGTCAGTGACTAGCCAGAAGGTAGAAACTCCTCCCTGAATATGAATGATGATGATGCAAAGGTCATGAAGGAAGTGAAAAGCACAAAGAATTGCATAAACTTATGAGGGGACATTGATAGACTCCAACATTGGTCTGATAAATAGTTTACGAAGTTCAACCCAAGTAAATGTAAAGTATTGAGGATGGTTCATTGCGGAAAAAAGCCTCCATATGATCATCACTGAGCAGATAATAAATTGCAGGAATCTGTGCGAGAAAGACTTGGGAGTAGACAGTGTCTCTAACCTGTCGCCAGAGTCCCATTTTTGAGAAAATAGTTAAGAAGACCAACCGTCAGCTAGCAAATATTAGAACCTGGATTCAAGTTCAAGGATATGGAAATATTCAGAAAACTGTTATCATACAGAAGGCCAAAACTTGAATATGTTTCCCAAGTTTGGTCAATGCTCCTAAAGAAGCACAAAGCTATCTGAGAAGGTCCTGAGGAGAGCAACAGAGGTAAAAGCCGAGTTACAGGGGCAACGCTAGAAGCCTTAAACTTGCTCAAAATGGTAGAAAGAAGATTGAGGGTTGACCTGATCATGACCTCTAAGCTTTTAAAACGACTGATGACACGGACAGTGAACTGTTCTTCGACAGACGTAGGTATGGAGAACACCCTACATCAACATTACAGTAATGAAGATGATAAAAATTACTTTTATAGTATAAGAGTTGTGGATGATCGGAATACAATGCATGAAGAAATTGTTAATGCAAAAATTATATGAAAAAAATCAAAAGTTGCATGATATGAGAAATTTTCAAGAGATGGGGCTTCATGAGTACAAAACTCCTTCCATGTACTGTAAAAATAGGTAATTACACAAATAGGCATCAGTGGTGTAGTGGTTACAATTACTGATCATGAGTCAACACAGGCTAACACATTTGAATGACAGACACTTAAGTTGGCCCATACCCAAGTACCTGCCTTAAAGGGTGTGTGCGTATATAAATTCATAGTGAAGAAATGGTACATATATACACAGTTGAAATAAATGGACTGGGTGACATGAGTATAAAACATTCCCTCCATAATCTGTGAACAGTAATCTCACATGCACACATAAACACACACACACAACACACAAACATCTATATGGACGATGAGGGTACGAGTCCTGGAACATCAATGTGAGAGATGACCTCTCTCTCTCTCTCTCTCTCTCTCTCTCTCTCAAAACCAATCCTCTCCAACAATCTTCTGACTCTCTCTCTCTCTCTCTCTCTCTCTCTCTCTCTCTCTCTCTCTCTCTCTCTCTCTCTCTCAAAACCAATCCTCTCCAACAATCTTCTGATCTCTCTCTCTCTCTCTCTCTCTCTCTCTCTCTCTCTCTCTCTCTCTCTCTCTCTCTCTCTCTCTCTCTCTCTCTCTCTCTCTAATGCCCATCTTTTACCCACATCGCCTTGCTTTATTTCCCTTGTCGCTACATTTCAAACAGCTCTCCACTGAGATTTCACGACGTTTTGTCTCTCTCCCCTAACACTATCCAACGCCTCGGTAACCAAACCACACTCCAGATTCAACCAATGCATTTCGAAATGGAAATCCTATTGCATTGTAATTGCAGCCGTAAATCTACTTACAAAGCATTTGCGATAGCAGTGTAAAAAAAAATTTGCACGGCACTAAAGGTCTATTATTGCATGTCAGAGCTGCTGAATAGGGGAGGGTGCGACAAAATAACTTGGCCTAATTTTAAGAAAAGAAATTATTCATGAGCCATTAATACCTATTTTATATATATATATATATATATATATATATATATATATATATATATATATATATATATATATATATATATATATATATATATATTTGCGTGTGTGGACGTGTATGTATATACATGTGTATGTGGGTGGGTTGGGCCATTCTTTCGTCTGTTTCCTTGCGCTACCTCGCTAACGCGGGAGACAGCGACAAAGCAAAATAAATAAATAAATAAATAATATATACATATATATATATATATATATATATATATATATATATATATATATATATATATATATATATATATATATGCGGAAAATAAATATAATGATCATATCGACAAGGGAGATATATAAATGAGATAGAAGACGTAGAACAGTCAGTTGACATCCAAGGAAGAGACGTGGTTAAGACGCCATTGGTAAACAAGTGTCCTTTCATCATTCTATTTTATTATCATGCAATTGACAGGAATGGGAACTGTTTACAACTTTTGACTATGACAAAGCTATCCAGTTTGTATAGACCTTCACCAATATCAATGGTGCAATTCTTTGTGCATTTAATGATAGAAGATTCATTGGTATTTCTCGTCTTCTATCTCATTCTTGTATCTCCCTCAGATATGGTAAACTCGTAGGTTAACCCTTACACAAACACGGTATTCCAGTATGGTACCCCTTACATCAACATGGTATATATGAATATTCCTTGCTCTAACACGGTACACTTAGGGTACCTCCCTACCATTAACACGGTACGTAGTACCCAATACACTAACAATGGGACATTCGTAAGGTAACCCCTACCATTAACACGGTACGTAATACCCAATACACTAACAATGGGACATTTCGTAAGGTACCCCCTACCATTAACACGGTACATAATACCCAATACACTAACAATGGGACATTCGTAAGGTACCCCCTACCATTAACACGGTACATAATACCCAATACACTAACAATGGGACATTTCGTAAGGTACCCCCTACCATTAACACGGTACATAATACCCAATACACTAACAATGGGACATTCGTAAGGTTGCCCCCTACCATTAACACGGTACATAATACCCAATACACTAACAATGGGACATTCGTAAGGTAACCCCTACCATTAACACGGTACATAGTACCCAATACACTAACAATGGGACATTTCGTAGGGTAACCCCTACCATTAACACGGTACATATACCATACACTAACAATGACACTTACCATTAACACGGTACGTAGTACCCAATACACTAACAATGGGACATTCGTAAGGTACACCCCTACCATTAACACGGTACGTAATACCCAATACACTAACAATGGGACATTCGTAAGGTAACCCCCCTACCATTAACACGGTACTTAGTCCCCAATACACTAACAATGGGACATTCGTAAGGTAACCCCTACCATTAACACGGTACGTAATACCCAATACACTAACAATGGGACATTCATAGGTTGCCCCCTACCATTAACACGGTACGTAGTCCCCAATACACTAACAATGGGACATTCGTAAGGTAACCCCCCTACCATTAACACGGTACTTAGTCCCCAATACACTAACAATGGGGCATTCGTAAGGTAACCCCTACCATTAACACGGTACATAATACCCAATACACTAACAATGGGACATTTCGTAAGGTACCTCCCTACCATTAACACGGTACATAATACCCAATACACTAACAATGGGACATTTCGTAGGGTAACCCCTACCATTAACACGGTACGTAGTCCCCAATACACTAACAATGGGACATTTCGTAGGGTAACCCCTACCATTAACACGGTACATAATACCCAATACAATGGGACATTCATAGGTTGCCCCCTACCATTAACACGGTACGTAGTCCCCAATACACTAACAATGGGGCAATCGTAAGGTAACCCTTCCACTCACAAGGCACCCTTGTTACAAACGACCCTCCCCCACCTAACCAGCGCACCGTAAATACAACAATCGAAGCCTCGTTTCTGACTAATGCATATTACCATCAACAAACATCGCACACGATCCGATACGCAATTAATCCTGCCAATCCAATCGCTGATTGGTCCCGCTAACGAGCGTTTAACTCACCCACCCCAAGTGAAAGGAGCACATTTCACCAGCGTCAAACAATCCAGTTTGTTTTCCCTCCCCCAAGAGCTGATGGTTGGTTCAACATTAGACCAATCAGCGTGCGTTTCAGCACTTAACCACTTATAGCTTCCAAGCTTAACCAATCACATGGTTCCATTGCTTGAATCAGCCAATCAGTCATCGTACTGGTTTTCAACGCGTTTTGATTTTATTTTGTACTTTGAATGTGTTGTATATCAGACTTGACGCTTGGTGTATATACATTATGAATACTCTCGTGTGTGTGTGTGTATATATATATATATATATATATATATATATATATATATATATATATTTTTTTTTTTTTTTTTTTTTCATACTATTCGCTATTTCCCGCGATAGCGAGGTAGCGTTAAGAACAGAGGACTGGGCCTTTGAGGGAATATCCTCACCTGGACCTCTTCTCTGTTCCTTCTTTTGGAGAAAAAAAAAAAAAAAAAAAAAAAAATATATATATATATATATATATATATATATATATATATATATATATATATATATTATCCCCTGGGGATAGGGGGAGAAAGAATACTTCCCACGTATTCCCTGCGTGTCGTAGAAGGCGACTAAAAGGGGAGGGAGCGGGGGGCTGGAAATCCTCCCCTCTTATTTTTTTTTTCAATTTTCCAAAAGAAGGAACAGAGAAGGAGGCCAGGTGAGGATATTCCCTCAGAGGCCTAGTCCTCTGTTCTTAACGCTACCTTGCTAATGCGGGAAATGGCCAATAGTTTGAAAGATATATATATATATATATATATATATATATATATATATATATATATATATATATATATATATATCCTAGGCCAGGTACCTATTCCATCGACCAACCCCGAGGGTTAGATGAACAGCTGGGTTGACTGTGGACACACACAACAGTGAACAATGTGTTCTGGGTGATGGAGGAAGCGAGCAGGACGCCTCTCTCCCTAGTGGTTCCTTTTCCATCCCCCTTTCTGGGCTCACACACACACACACACACACACACACACACACACACACACACACACACACACACACCCTTAAGATACCTGGCCACACAAAAGTCAACAATACCTAAAGCTAAAAGATGGTCCAAGTTTGGACTATATAGGGGTCGAGCCGATACAGAGACGCCCCTAGGGAGGCTAAAGGGCGCCTCGATCCTGAAGTGGGTGGCGGTGTAGGGTGCTGGTGGTGGCTTCTTCGCGGCCCACTCCGAGCTGCCCACCTACACAGTTCAAGGTGGTTACGTGGAGGAGAGGCCTACAGCTCCATAAGACTGGACGAGGTGTGGTGATTCATAGTAGATATAACAAAAGTGTGGGTCCACAGGATTCGAACCCAGCTACACGGGCCTCCGCGGTGTAGTGGTTAGCGTTACTGGCCCCCTCTGAGTCAGCATACGGGCCAGCCCGGGGTCTGGGACCGCATGGGTTCGAATCCTGGGCGTTGGTAGCAGGCCCACAACCCAACCTAGGTGTTCATCCTCCTCTAAGGGCTGGTCGATAGATGGGTACGTGGCTTAGGCTGGTGTGTGTGTGTGTGTGTGTGTGTGTGTGTGTGTGTGTGTGTGTGTGTAAAGACACGGTACGTATATATACAAGGTTGAGAGACGGGGCAACACGAGTGTGTACAACTCTCTCTCTCTCTCTCTCTCTCTCTCTCTCTCTCTCTCTCTCTCTCTCACACACACACACACACACACACACACACACACACATGGAGATGCCTTTCACAGTCTGGGGGGTAAAAAAGAGGCAAGGTTAGGTATCTGTTCCGCCTTCGTGCCCAACAATGTGTGCCAGGGGTGAACATCATATCCCTTTGTGCTTTACACACCGGTAATTCTGTACTGCTAAACTACCAGGGTCGCGGAACGAGGAGGAGGAGGAGGAGGAGGAGGAGGAGGAGGAGGAGGAGGAGGAGGAGGAGGAGGAGGAGGAGGAGAAGAAGGAGGAGGAGGAGAAAGAGGAAGAGGAGGAAGAGGAGGAGGAGAAAGAGGAGGAGGACGAGGAGGAGGAGGAGAAGGAGAAAGAGGAAGAGGAGGAAGAGCAGGAGGGGAAGAAAGAGGAGGAGGAGGAAGGGGAGGAGGAGGAGAAAGAGGAGTAGGAGGAAGAGGAGGAGGAGAAAGAGGAGGAACAGGAGGAGGAGAGAGAGGAGAAAGAGGAGGAAGAGGAGGAGGAGGAGGAGGAGGAGGAGGATGAGGAGGAGGAGGAGGAGGAGGAGAAGAAAAAGGAGGAGGAGGAGGAGGGATTTAAGGGTGAGGGTACTGTGCAGCGCGACCACTCGCTCGCTGTGCTAGGTTACACACGGGTCGTAACTCACTCACTGCGAGATGTCACTCAAGCATACACACCCTGTGGGACGCCACTCAAGACACACACTGGAGTAACACACCCTGTGGCACGCCACTCAAGACACACACTGGGGTAACACACCCTGTGGCACGCCACTCAAAACACACACTGGAGTAACACACCCTGTGGCACGCCACTCAAGACACACACTGGGGTAACACACCCTGTGGCACGCCACTCAAGACACACACTGGGGTAACACACCCTGTGGCACGCCACTCAAGACACACACTGGGTAACACACCCTGTGGCACGCCACTCAAAACACACACTAGGGTAACACACCCTGTGGCACGCCACTCAAAACACACACTGGGTAACACACCCTGTGGCACGCCACTCAAAACACACACTGGGGTAACACACCCTGTGGCACGCCACTCAAGACACACACTGGGGTAACACACCCTGTGGCACGCCACTCACGACACACACTGGGGTAACACACCCTGTGGCACGCCACTCAAGACACACACTGGGGTAACACACCCTGTGGCACGCCACTCACGACACACACTGGGGTAACACACCCTGTGGCACGCCACTCAAGACACACACTGGGGCAACACACCCTGTGGCACGCCACTCAAGACACACACTGGGGTAACACACCCTGTGGCACGCCACTCAAGACACACACTGGGGCAACACACCCTGTGGCACGCCACTCAAGACACACACTGGGGCAACACACCCTGTGGCACGCCACTCAAGACACACACTAGGGTAACACACCCTGTGGGACGCTACTCAAAACACACACTAGGGTAACACACCCTGTGGCACGCCACTCAAGACACACATTAAGGTAACACACCCTGTGGCACGACACTCAAAACAAACCACGTAGATACACACCTTGTGAGACAACACTCGAATCATACGCCTTTAATAACGCACGGTGAGTGTAACCCAAATAATGTTGTATACACAGAAGGACGCACTTCTGAGCTTTATCCAATCTAAGATCTATATCAATCTATCTATCTATCTATGTGTCTGTCTATCTATCTATCTGTCTATCTATCTATCTGTCAGTCTGTCTGTTTGTCTATTTATCCATCTGTCTGTCTCTCTGT
This sequence comes from Panulirus ornatus, assembly GCF_036320965.1. Taxonomy (NCBI): domain Eukaryota; kingdom Metazoa; phylum Arthropoda; class Malacostraca; order Decapoda; family Palinuridae; genus Panulirus; species Panulirus ornatus. Next base: position 403,308 of record NC_092264.1, read on the forward strand.
CTATCTCTATCTACCTATGTCTATCTATCTACCTACCTATCTACCTATCTATATATTCCAATCCAGGTTCTTTCCTTCTTGCTTCTCAACGCTGACGCGCGCGCGTGAGCACCCGCCCGGCAATCTACAATACCAACACGACGCACGGGAAGCCAAGCTCCCCTCCCCCCGCGCACCTCAGTTCGAGTGTGTAGTTAACACTCACACTGGAGTCCAATTACCGACGGCGGATATGTTTGCCGGCTACGCCAGGTTATCAAAGGCAAGCGGCTGCCTCACTGGCGCAGATCAACATGCGGAGATCAAAGACATCCCCTCACCTCCATCCACCACCTCACCCACCCTGCGACGAAATCACACCTTAGAGCAGTCATGTTCCCTACACACTGGCGACATATCTAGCACCACTACCAGCAGCAGGCCTTCCTGGAACGTGGTCCAGCAGCAGGTCTTCCTGGAACGTGGTCCACCACCAGGTGACCAGGCCTGGAACCACCAGGGTTAGGACGTGGTCCAGCACCACCAGGCTTTCCTGGAACGTGGTCCACCACCAGGTGACCAGGCCTGGAACCACCAGGGTTAGGATGTGGTCCAGCACCAGCAGCAGCACCAGGCCTGGAACGTGGTCCAGTGCCAGGCCTGGAACGTGGTCCACTACCAGGCTTTCCTGGAACGTGGTCCACCACCAGGCCTTCCTGGAACGTGGTCCAGCACTAGGTCTTCCTGGAACGTGGTCCACCACCAGGCCTTCCTGGAACGTGGTCCAGCACCAGGCCTTCCTGGAACGTGGTCCAGCACCAGGCCTTCCTGGAACGTGGTCCAGCACCAGGTCTTCCTGGAACGTGGTCCAGCACCAGGCCTGCCTGGAACGTGGTCCAGCACCAGGCCTTCCTGGAACGTGGTCCAGCACTAGGTCTTCCTGGAACGTGGTCCAGCACTAGGTTTTCCTGGAACGTGGTCCACCACCAGGCCTTCCTGGAACGTGGTCCAGCACTAGGTCTTCCTGGAACGTGGTCCAGCACCAGGCCTGCCTGGAACGTGGTCCAGCACCAGGCCTTCCTGGAACGGGGTCCACCACCAGGCCTTCCTGGAACGTGGTCCAGCACCAGGCCTTCCTGGAACGTGGTCCACCACCAGGCCTTCCTAGAAAGTGGTCCACCACCAGGCTTGCCTGGAATGTGGTCCACCACCAGGCCTTCCTAGAACGTGGTCCAGCACCAGGCCTGCCTGGAATGTGGTTCAGCACCAGGCCTGCCTGGAACGTGGTCCACCACCAGGCCTGGAACGTGGTCCACCACCAGGCCTGGAACGTGGTCCAGCACCGGCAGCAGCATCAGATCTGGAACGTGGTCCAGCACTACCATCACCGAGCCTGGAACGTGGCCCACCATCATCAAGTGTGGACAGAATCCAACACCACCTCCAGCAGGCCTGGACCATGTTGATGTTGCCAAAGGACGAGTTTCACCAGTCCTGGAACATGGCAATGTTGCCAAAGCAAGGGTCTCAGCGGGCCTGGAACATGCTGAGGTTGCCAATGTACGAGATTCACAAGGCCTGGAACATGGTAGTGTAGCCAAAGTCCGAGATTCACAAGGCCTGGAACATGGTAGTGTAGCCAAAGTACAAGACCCACAAGGCCTGGAACATAGTAGTGTTGCCAAAGTCCGAGATTCAAAAGGCCTAGAACATGGTAGTGTTGCTAAAGTAGCTTGGAACATGGTAGTGTTGCCAAAGTCCGAGATTCACAAGGCCTAGAACATGGTAGTGTTGCCAAAGTCCGAGATTCACAAGGCCTGGAACATGGTAGTGTAGCCAAAGTACGAGACCCACAAGGCCTGGAACATAGTAGTGCTGCTAAAGTACGAGACCCACAAGGCCTGGAACATGGTAGTGTTGCCAAAGTACGAGATCCACAAGGCCTGGAACACAGTAGTGTTGCTAAAGTACGGGACCCACAAGGCCTGGAACATAGTAGTGTTGCTAAAGTACGAGACCCACAAGGCCTGGAACATAGTAGTGTTGCTAAAGTACGAGACCCACAAGGCCTAGAACATGGTAGTGTTGCCAAAGTACGAGACCTACAAGGCCTGGAACATGGTAGTGTTGCTAAAGTACGAGACCAACAAGGCCTGGAACATGGTAGTGTAGCCAAAGTACGAGACCCACAAGGCCTGGAACATGGTAGTGTTGCCAAAGTACGAGACCCACAAGGCCTGGAACATAGTAGTGTTGCTAAAGTACGAGACCCACAAGGCCTAGAACATGGTAGTGTAGCCAAAGTACGAGACCCAAAAGGCCTAGAACATGGTAGTGTTGCCAAAGTCCGAGACCCACAAGGCCTGGAACATGGTAGTGTTGCCAAAGTCCGAGATTCACAAGGCCTGGAACATGGTAGTGTAGCCAAAGTACGAGACCCACAAGGCCTGGAACATAGTAGTGCTGCTAAAGTACGAGACCCACAAGGCCTGGAACATGGTAGTGTTGCCAAAGTCCGAGACCCACAAGGCCTGGAACATGGTAGTGTTGCTAAAGTACGAGACCCACAAGGCCTAGAACATAGTAGTGTTGCCAAAGTACGAGACCCACAAGGCCTGGAACATGGTAGTGTTGCCAAAGTCCGAGACCCACAAGGCCTGGAATACAGTAGTGTTGCTAAAGTAAGAGACCGGCAAGGCCTGGAACATGGAAGTTGGATCCCTTCTTCTCCTGGTTTTACCTAAGCCTCACAACCGATGCAGTGTGAGGTGAGGAGAGAGATCAACCTTCTAAGTACGACGGTACGACCCTTGAGCATGACTGTACGACCTTTGAGCACGACACTGACCCTTGAGCATCAATGTACGACCTTTAAGCACGACACTGACCCTTGAGCATCAATGTACGACCTTTAAGCACGACACTGACCCTTGAGCATCAATGTACGACCTTTGAGCACGACTGTAAACCCTTGAGCATCAATGTACGACCTTCAAACATGACTAAGACCCTTGAACATGAAGGTACGACCTTTGTGCATGACTAAGACCCACGAGCATGATTGTACGACCTTTGAGAGCGACAGCAAACACTTGAGCATCAATAGACGACCTCTCGAGCACGAGGGTACGACCCTTACGCCCCGGGAGCACTTCAGTACGACCCCAAGGGCACATGGGTACGACCCCGCCCCGGGAGCACTCCAGTACGACCCCAAGGGCACATGGGTACGGCCCCGCCCCGGGAGCACTCCAGTACGACCCCCAGGGCACGGGCCCCGCCCCGGGAGCACTCCAGTACGACCCCCAGGGCACGGGCCCCGCCCCGGGAGCACTCCAGGTCCAGTGTTCTCAAGAGACAGTTAAAAAGTCGAATCGCCAAATTGGCACTTCACCATCTCTTCTCTCCCCTCATAGACTCAAGCTGGGAGCTTATCTTTAGAAGAAGCTGATGCTCCCCACTGAAATCGATCTCCCAAAGCGAACCCGAACCCACACAGGTAATCAGAGCCGGGTCATTTCTACCGCGGGTGACATACGTCAAAGCCAAAGAGCTCGCGCCACAACACCTCCGTCCTTTTCCCTCCGGCCGAAGAATGGCTCGGGGCGCCCCCCGCTCCCCCCTTTTTTTTTGGGGGGGGAAGTCTGGCCCCGAGACCCCCCCCCCGGGGGAAATCAAGACCCGTATGGCAATCCCCCCCATATCCTCTCTCTCTCTCTCTCTCTCTCTCTCTCTCTCTCTCTCTCTCTCTCTCTCTCTCTCTCTCTCTCTCTCTCTCTCTCTTTCATATGGCCATTCTGAGCCACAGTATGTGTGTGTGTGTGTGTGTGTGTGTGTGTGTGTGTGTGTGTGTTAGGTTAAGGGGGGGAGGGAGGGGGGACCTGTCAGGAACCAGCTGACACTCAACCCATGCCCCGCCGGCCGTCAGCACACCGTGTCAGCTGGGGGTCGTCAAGAACAGCTAAGGTCTATTTGTTTCACAGCCAGGCCTAGTCTCCTCCTTCACCCACCCATCCAAGACGCTGTCGTCAACCAAAAGCTGAGCTGCTGTTTCTCCGTCCAGGTTAAGCTGGAGGTAGGCTGTCTATGTACTAAGCTGCTGGAGGAAGGCTGTCTATGTACTAAGCTGCTGGAGGATGGCTGTCTTCCTGGCTGTTTGAGGCTCGCTATCTACCAGCTTGTTGAAGGCTGGCTATCTAGAAGGCTGTTTGAGG
>NC_092264.1:412500-437500 GCF_036320965.1 Panulirus ornatus
TATCACCTGACGTGCGGACCCAACTGTGACGCCCACACCAGACACATAGGGATACGTGCGACATACACCCATGATTCACTCCCCCAGACAGGAGGAGGAGGAAGAGGAGGAGGAGGAGGAGGAGGAGGAGGAGGAGGAGGAGGAGGAGGAGGAGGAAGAGGAGGAGGAGAAGGAGGAAGAGGAAAAAGGACGAGCAGAAGGAGGAAGAGGAGGAGGAGGAGAAGGAGGAAGAGGATGAGGAGGAGGAGGAGGAGGAGGAGGAGGAGGAAGAGGATGAGGAGAAGGAGGAAGAGGAGAAGGAGAAGGAGGAGGAGGAGGAGGAGGAGGAGGAGGAAGAGGATGAGGAGGAGGAGGAGGAGAAGGAGGAAGAGGGGGAGGAGAAGGAGGAAGAGGGGTAGAGGAGGAGAAGGAGGAAGAGTAAAAAGAGGAGGAGGAAGAGGGGTAGAGGAGGAGGAGGAGGAGGAGGGGGAGGAAGAGGAGGAGGAGGAAGATCCCTTGGGAGAGAAGATGGGAGAGGGGAGGAGGGAGGCCCACCTACCCTTCCGTAGGTGGGGAGGGTGAGGAAGGGCACCCCACACCAGGAGGCGTGGCGGGGAGTAGACCGAACGTGGCGCGTGTGTCCGTCGGTGGCTGGAGGAGGAGGAGGAGGGAGAAGCCCTTGCATGCCACGGCCCGGCCCTCCCCCTATGGCGAGGGCAACGAGGTGGATGATGAAGAGGGAGAGTGTGTAACGCGCCACCTCCCTCCCTCATGACCCTGTGCTATATAACCCTGTGTCATGGGCAGGAGAGGCCACGTCATGCGCCCACGATCGACCCGGTGGTGGTGGGCCTCCTCCTCCTCCTCCTTCTTCCAGGGCGCTGTCGCTGGCATGAGATAAAAAAAAGATAACAGGAAGAAGAGGAAGAAAACAGTAGTAAGCCACATGTTCTCATAAGCTATCAATAATTCACTATTTTCAGGATGCCTAATATATATTTCCCCCCCCCCCTAACATCTATCTATTAGCCCTAACATCTATCAGACTACAGTGTCTGTGAAATTTTTGTCCAGCACCTCAATTTTTGTCCTTCTGTCCGCTTTGATTCTATATTTTTGTGTCCACCTCGTATGACGTCATTTTTTTTGGGGTCCGTCACAATTTTTAAGTATTTTTGCCCTTCTCAGTTTCCGTAATTTTTTCTATTTTTTTTCTGTGTCTCAGTTTCTGTCATTTTCTCCACTCGTTTCTGTGTTTCTGTATCTTTTTTTCTACAAATATATTTTTGCTCATCTCCGTTTCTGTATTTCTGACCTACACACTTTCTGTATTTTCCCCCCATCCCATGTTCTGTATTTCTGCGCGTTATCAGTTCCTGTATTTTTCATCTTTGTATTTTCGCACGTATTATTTCCTGTATTTTTTTTTCTTTTATTGTCTCTCATTTCTTGTATATTCGTCTCTTTCTCAGTTTCAGTCTCTTTTTTCTCTCTCATTTCTTGTATATTCGTCTCTTTCTCAGTTTCAGTCTATTTTTTTTCTCCCCACCTCAATTTCTGTATTTCCGTCCTGTTTTCTGTATTTACTGTAACCACTATCACCCTTGCTTTCCCCGTTTTCTAATGATATTTCGGGGCCGTATAGAAAGTGTGAACAAAGCGCAGAGGAATCCACGTTTTCGTTAGCCTTGTACCGGCACGTTTTCTTTGGTTAGGGCCAATGACGTATCATACAGGCTCCGCCCACCTGCGCACGAGTCAACTTGGTATACACAGGCTTGATTTCGGGCAATCAAACCCCCCCCCCCTCCTAACTCCACCCCATCTCCACCCTTTATGTATTCCCCAATACACAATTTAGGCCTAAAGTTTCACCGTGTAGGTAAACATATTCCAAAGCGACTTAAATATAAAAAAAAAGTAACTTTTTAAAGCCTTCTTCTCCACCTAAGAGCAGTAAACTTAAAAGTACTTTACATACAACTTATAAACTTTCCCAGGCTAACTTCCAAAACTTGGCCAACTTGCCCTAAGCCGCAATGTTGGTTCACTTCCCCCACTTCTATAGATATTACTTTGGTTTATGCTCCCGAGAGCTGGCTGCTTATGTGCCCCCTACCACCACTACTAGCCAGACCACGCCATACTCGGAGAGCTGCTGCGTTACATGATTACTGTGGGGCCGTTGGCAACTCAAGGGTGGGCCGTTTTGATAACTGCTTCTTTCCCTACATCTCGAAGCTTTGGAACTCTCTATCCACTCATGTCTTTCTCAAAAAGCTATGGCCCAATACACACACTGGGGGAAGAGGGGGAGAAGCCCCTAATACCACTGGATACATGGGCCTAATACACACCCTGGGGGAAGAGGGGAAGAAGCCCCTAACACCACAGGATACAACATGGGCCTAATACACACCCTGGGGGAAGAGGGGGAGAAGCCCCTAATACCACTGGATACAACATGGGCTTAATACACACCCTGGGGGACGAGAGAAAGAAGCCTGCAACACCACTGGTGAATACAACATGGGCCCAATGTACACCCTTGGGGGACCGTGAGGGGCCACAGGGGTACGGGAGACGAAGCCTCCTCCACCACCCCTGGCGAACACAACATCTCCCCAAAATGTTGCCACTCTCCCACTGGGGAGAAGAAAGAGATAGAGATAGAGAGAGAGAGAGAGAGAGAGAGAGAGAGAGAGAGAGAGAGAGAGGACTCCACGTCCAGACTGGCCAACAGGAGGGGAGCGACGTGCCCGACAGCCACACGACACTCCTTCGGTGTCATAATGGTGTCTCACACGCCATGTGTGTGTGTGTGTGTGTGTGTGTGTGTGTGTTCTAAACTCTTGAGCACGACGGTGCGACCCTTGAGCACGACGGTCCGACCCTTGAGCACGACGGTGCGATCCTTGAGCACGACGGTGCGATCCTTGAGCACGACGGTACGACCCTTGAGCACGACGGTGCGACCCTTGAGCACGACGGTACGATCCTTGAGCACGACGGTGCGACCCTTGAGCACGACGGTACGACCCTTGAGCACGACGGTACGACCCTTGAGCACGACGGTACGACCCTTGAGCACGACGGTGCGACCCTTGAGCACGACGGTGCGACCCTTGAGCACGACGGTGCGACCCTTGAGCACGACGGTACGACCCTTGAGCACGACGGTGCGACCCTTGAGCACGACGGTACGACCCTTGAGCACGACGGTGCGACCCTTGAGCACGACGGTACGACCCTTGAGCACGACGGTGTGACCCTTGAGCACGACGGTACGACCCTTGAGCACGACGGTACGACCCTTGAACACGACGGTACTACCCTTGAGCACGACGGTACGACCCTTGAGCACGACGGTACGACCCTTGAGCACGACGGTACGACCCTTGAGCACGACGGTACGATCCTTGAGCATGACGGTACGACCCTTGAGCATGACGGTACGATCCTTGAGCACGACGGTGCGACCCTTGAGCACGACGGTACGACCCTTGAGCACGGCGGTACGATCCTTGAGCATGACGGTACGATCCTTGAACACGACGGTACGACCCTTGAGCACGACGGTACGACCCTTGAGCACGACGGTACGATCCTTGAGCACGACGGTACGACCCTTGAGCACGACGGTGCGATCCATGAGCACGACGGTACGATCCTTGAGCACGACGGTGCTTTAAACGCTCGATTGGACAGCGAGCGCTTACACTGTGCGATTGGAAATCCTGGGTATCGCTTAATGCAACTCTAGTCTCCTGTGTATGGCACCAGTATACAGGCATTTAAAGTCTCGAAGTATATTAAAAAAAGGAAAAAAATGGCACTAGTATACAGGCATTTAAAGTCTCGAAGTATATTAAAAAAAAGGAAAAAAATGGCACTAGTATACAGGCATTTAAAGTCTCGAAGTATATTAAAAAAAAAGGAAAAAAATGGCTTCAGTATCCAGGCATTTAAAGTCTCGAAGTATATTAAAAAAAAGGAAAAAAATGGCACCAGTATCCAGGCATTTAAAGTCTCGAAGTATATTAAAAAAAGGAAAAAATGGCACTAGTATACAGGCATTTAAAGTCTCGAAGTATATTGAAAAAAAGGAAAAAAATGGCATCAGTATCCAGGGATTTAAAGTCTCGAAGTATATTAAAAAAAAGGAAAAAAAATGGCACCAGTATCCAGGAATTTAAAGTCTCCAAGTATATTAAAAAAAAGGAAAAAAATGGCACTAGTATACAGGCATTTAAAGTCTCGAAGTATATTAAAAAAAAAAAGGAAAAAAAATGGCACCAGTATCCAGGGATTCTAAATCTCGAAGTATATTAAAAAAAAAAAAGAAAAAAATGGCACTAGTATACAGGAATTTAAAGTCTCGAAGTATATTTAAAAAGAAAAAGAAAAAAAAAGAAAAGAAAAAACTCAAGCGGTATATAAAAAAATTTCATTAAGTCCTGGCATCTCCTGCGGTGGCAACACTCAATGACGCAACTGGCTACGCGGGGCAGTGACGTCAGCGGTGACGTGAGCAATGACGCAACGCACACGCCGCTTGGGGGTGGGTCCGCTTCCCGCGTCCTTGCTCGGGCTGGATCGAACGCTCCTCCTCCTCCTCCTCCTCCTCACCAGACGACCCACGACCACAAGAGGAGGAGGAAGAGGAAGAGGAGGAGGTTACGGATCCAAAGTGATCAGCACTCTTCAATTGGTAGTTAAGGGGGAGGGGTTGTGTAACAACCCATTGGACTGGTTAACTTAACCACGCGAGCGGCAGGCCTCGCTTGGATGGCGCGGCCTACGAGTCGCTGCCTGGAACAGCTTGCTGGAGCAACACCACGACCGCTTGACACACACACACACACACACACACCCAACTGTGGGCTGGGTGTGTGTGTGTGTGTGTCTGTGTGTGTGTGTGTGTGTGTGGGTGTGTGTGTGTGTGTGTGTGTGGGTGTGTGTGTGTGTGTGTGTGTGTGTGTGTGTGTGTGTGTGTGTGTGTGTGTGTGTGTGTGTGGGTGTGTGTGTGTGTGTGGGGGTGTGTGTGGGGGTGTGTGTGTGTGTGTGTGTGTGTGGGTGTGTGTGTGTGTGTGTGTGTGTGTGTGTGTGTGTGTGTGTGTGTGTGTGTGGGTGGGTGTGTGTGTGTGTGTGTGTGGGTGGGTGTGTGTGTGTGTGTGTGTGTGTGTGTGTGTGTGTGTGTGTGTGTGTGTGTGTGTGTGTGGGTGTGTGTGGGTGTGTGTGTGTGTGTGTGTGTGTGTGTGTGGGTGTGTGTGTGTGTGTGTGTGTGTGTGTGTGTGTGTGTGTGTGTGTGTGTGTGGGTGGGTGGGTGTGTGTGTGTGTGGGTGTGTGTGTGTGCTTGTTTGTTAGTTTGTTGTGTGTGTGTGTTTTTGTTTGTTTGTGTGTATGTGTGTTTGTTTGGTGTGCGTGTGTGTGTGTGTATTAGGGTACGGGAAGTACGTCAGTATAGGGTACTAGGGGAACGGAAAGTGTCAGTATAAGGTGCTAGGGGACGGGAAGTACACCGGTATAAGGTGCAAGGTACAGGTAGTGCGAGTGTATAAGGTACCAGGGGCAGGAAGTGGGCCAGTACAAGGTACCAGGTGCGGAAAGGAGGCCACTATAAGGTATCTGGAGATGGGAAGTATGCCAGTACAAGGTACCACGGGATGGGAAGTACGCCAGTACAAGGTACCAGGGGACGGGAAGCACACCAGTATAAGGTATCAGGGTACAGAAAGTACGCCAGTATAAGGTACCAGGTGAGGGAAAGTACACCAGTATAAGGTACCAGGTGACGGAAAGTACGCAAATATAAGGTACCAGGTGACGGAAAGTACACCAGTATAAAGTAGAAAGGCACGGAAAGTACGCCAGTATAAGGTACCAGGTGACAGGAAAGTACACCAGTACAAGGTATCAGGGTACAGAAAGTACGAAGGTACCAGGTGACGGAAAGTACACCAGTATAAAGTACAAAGGCACGAAAAGTACGCCAGTATAAGGTACCAGGTGACGGAAAGTACACCAGCCATGTCCCCTCTCACTCACCTCCACCAGTCCACATTTCCTCCCTCCTCCCCCTTCCCCTCCTCCTCCAGTCCACCCCCCCTCCCCTCCTACTCCACCAGTCCTCCCCCTCCCCTCCTTCTCCAGTCCCCCCCTCCCCTACTCCACCAGTCCTCCCCCTCCCCTCCTTCTCCAGTCCCCCCCTCCCCTACTCCTCCAGTCCTCCCCCTCCCCTCCTACTCCACCAGTCCTCCCCCTCCCCTCCTTCTCCTCCCCCCCTCCCCTCCTACTCCTCCAGTCCTCCCCCTCCCCTCTCTCCTCCCCCCTCCCCTCCTACTCCTCCAGTCCTCCCCCTCCCCTCCTTCTCCAGTCCTCCCCCTCCCCTCCTCCTCCAGTCCTCCCCCTCCCCTACTCCTCCAGTCCTCCCCCTTCCCTCCTCCTCCAGTCCTCCCCCTCCCCTACTCCTCCAGTCCTCCCCCTCCCCTCCTTCTCCAGTCCTCCCCCTCCCCTACTCCTCCAGTCCTCCCTTCCCCTCCTCCTCCAGTCCTCCCCCTTCCCTCCTTCTCCAGTCCTCCCCCTCCCCTACTCCTCCAGTCCTCCCCCTCCCCTCCTTCTCCAGTCCTCCCCCTTCCCTCCTCCTCCAGTCCTCCCCCCTTCCCCTCCTCCTCCAGTCCTCCCCCCTTCCCTACTCCTCCAGTCCTCCCCCTCCCCTCCTCCTCCAGTCCTCCCCCCTTCCCTTCTTCTCCAGTCCTCCCCTCCCCTCCTTCTCCAGTCCTCCCCCTCCCCTACTCCTCCAGTCCTCCCCCTCCCCTCGTTCTCCAGTCCTCCCCCTCCTACTCCTCCAGTCCTCCCCCTCCCCTCCTCCTCCAGTCCTCCCCCCTCCACTCCTCCTCCTCCCCCTCCCCTCCTACTCCTCCAGTCCTCCCCCTCCCCCACCCAGGGATAACACACTCCCCCCCTCCCAATCATTGATATTCACGTCACCAGTTCCTTGGTTAAGGTAATTAACTAAATGGCTGACAAACATCCTTCCGGGGGGGGGGGGCCACCCGCCTAATCCTCCATCCCAATCCTGCCCTCCCCGCCAGCACCAAAGGCCTTCCTTACCTCCCCATATGGGTAACTAGGCTCTCTTTACCTCCCCATATGGGTAAACGGGCTCTCTTTACCTCCCCATATGGGTAACTAGGCTCTCTTTACCTCCCCATATGGGTAACCCAGCTCTCTTTACCTCCTCACATGGGTAAACGGGCTCTCTTTACCTCTCCACATGGGTAACCAGGCTCTCTTTACCTCCCCACATGGGTAACCAGGCTCTCTTAACCTCCCCATATGGGTAACCAGGCTCTCTTTACCTCCCCATATGGGTAACCCAGCTCTCTTTACCTCCTCACATGGGTAAACGGCTCTCTTTACCTCCCCATAAGGGTAACCCAGCTCTCTTTACCTCCTCACATGGGTAAACGGGCTCTCTTTACCTCCCCACATGGGTAACCAGGCTCTCTTTACCTCCCCACATGGGTAACCAGGCTCTCTTAACCTCCCCATATGGATAACCAGGCTCTCTTTACCTCCCCACATGGGTAACCCAGCTCTCTTTACCTCCTCACATGGGTAAACGGGCTCCTCCCCACATGGGTAACCAGGCTCTCTTTACCTCCCCACATGGGTAACCAGGCTCTCTTAACCTCCCCATATGGGTAACCAGGCTCTCTTTACCTCCCCACATGGGTAACCAGGCTCTCTTTACCTCCCCACATGGGTAACCAGGCCTTCCTTACCTCCCCACATGGGTAACTAGGCTCTCTTTACCTCCCCACATGGGTAACCGGGCTCTCTTTACCTCCCCACATGGGTAACCAGGCTCTCTTTACCTCCCCACATGGGTAACCAGGCCTTCCTTACCTCCCCACATGGGTAACCCAGCTCTCTTTACCTCCTCACATGGGTAACCAGGCTCTCTTTACCTCCCTACGTGGGTAACCAAGCTATCTTAACCTCCCCACATGGGTAACCAGGCTCTATTTACCGCCCCACATGGGTAACCTGGCTCTCTTTACCTCCCCACACGGGTAGCCTGGCTCTCTTTACTTCCCCACATGGGTAACCTGGCTCGCTTTATCTCCCCACATGGGTAACCTGGCTCGCTTTACCTCCCCACATGGGTAACCAAGCTCTCTCAACCTCCCCACATGGATAACCAGGCTCTCTTTACCTCCCCACATGGATAACCAGGCTCTCTTTACCTCCCCACATAGGTAACGAGGCTCTCTTTACCTCCCCACATAGGTAACCACGCTTTCTTTACCTTCCTACATGGGAAACTAGGTTCTCCTTACCTACCCACACGGGAAACTAAGTTATTCTTAGCTCCCCAAAGGGGAAACTAGGCTTTCCTTACCTCCCCACACGGAAAACTAGGCTTTCCTTACCTCCCCACACGGGAAACTAGGCTTTCCTCACCTCCCCACACGGGAAACTAGGCTTTCCTCACCTCCCCACACGGGAAACTAGGCTTTCCTCACCTCTCCACACGGGAAACTAGGCTTTCCTTACCTCCCCACACGGGAAACTAGGCTTTCCTCACCTCCCCATACGGGAAACTAGGCTTTCCTTACTCCCCACACGGGAAACACAGGCTTTCCTTACCTCCCCACACGGGAAACTAGGCTTTCCTCACCTCCCCACACGGGAAACATAGGCTTTCCTCACCTCCCCACACGGGAAACACAGGCTTTCCTTACCTCCCCACACGGGAAACTAGGCTTTCCTTATCTCCCTCCTACACAAGAACTAGGCTTTCCTCACCTCCCCACACGGGAAACATAGGCTTTCCTCACCTCTCCACACGGGAAACTAGGCTTTCCTTACCTCCCCACACGGGAAACTAGGCTTTCCTCACCTCCCCATACGGGAAACTAGGCTTTCCTTACTCCCCACACGGGAAACTAGGCTTTCCTCACCTCCCCATACGGGAAACTAGGCTTTCCTTATCTCCCTCCTACACTATAAACTGGTGTATTCTCATTACCCCAGAAACCATTCTCTTCCCATTGCCCCCAGATACACTAGTCTCTCCTCATTGCCCCCAGATACAGGTGTATATATTCACATCCCCAGATACAGCTGATGTCTCGTCAGTCACACACCCCAGAGACACACGAGCGTTCTCCCTCGACTGTCATTTAAAAAAACAGAAAAAAAAAAACGCTCAGCCAACATACATAACTCAGTGTTGCATCACACACCAACACAACACATCTGTAACACTGGAGAGGTTATGGGGGGGAATTGTTTAGCCTTCCCCTTTAAGTGTTCCACTCCGGGGGTCAAGACTTGTGTTCCATCGCGCCGTTAAAATAACGACACCAACGAAAAAAAAAAAGACATTTAAGCGATGGATGGTCGTCTCCAAGCGTTTTAATACGTTTTCTATTACCTTAAAACGACGCCCACTCGCCCACTGTGCAACACACAGCTCCCAATCCCCTTTCCCATCCACTTTCCACCCCCCAGCCACCAGTTCTTCCCCCGTGGCCACACCAAGCCTTGTCCCCGCTGGCTAATTCTCGATCTAAATTAACATTTAACAGACATACGAGCGAATAATCCATCTCTCTCTCACCCCGAAACCACCAAAGAGTCATAGAAAACGAGAACTCCAGTTTTGACCGGGGACATACCCAATCCTCATATCTGTTTATAAATACGGGGTTTACTGACGCCTCGTCTCCTGCTGGGGGAGGAACCATGGACTGGGGGGTGAGAGAGAGATGGATTATTCGCTCGTGTGTCTGTTAATGTACTGTCCTCCAGCAGATAACCTGGTCACAGACCATCAGGTCTTGTATTATCTGTCCTTCCCATGTACTCTGTCCTCCAGCAGATAACCTGGTCATAGACCATCAGGTCTTGTGTGTTATCTGTCCTTCCCATGTACTGTCCTCCAGCAGATAACCTCGTCATAGACCATCAGGTCTTGTGTGTTATCTGTCTTTCCCATGTACTGTCCTCCAGCAGATAACCTCGTCATAGACCATCAGGTCTTGTGTGTTATCTGTCCTTCCCATGTACTGTCCTCCAGCAGATAACCTCGTCATAGACCATCAGGTCTTGTGTTTATCTGCAACAAATTCTATCTTAAAGATCCCCGACCATCTCTCCATCCCTTAAGTTCTTCGGGAGATGATAATCACAACATCAAAAGCACTCGAAGCCTCGAATCATCTTGCTTCGAACGAGCCTTTGGCCGGAGCGTCTGCGAGACGAGGCGTGGCTGAATCATCCGGATCTCTTCCCCTCCTTCCCCTCCTGAGCTGTGAATCCCCCCTCCTCCCCTCCTGAGCTGTGAATCCCCCTCCTCTTCCCCACCCTCCCCACCAGGAATTACCAGACTAATGGACACCACTAGGGAAAAAAAAACTGAAACACTCCCTCCCTCCCTCCTTCCTTCCCTCTCTCTCTCCCTCGCGTAAAAACGAACAGGGGAACCAACTTTTGGCGGCAGCTGCAGGCGACTTAGCACACTGACTCGGTGCTGTCGCTCGCCTCATCCTCCCTCCTCACTCCTCATCCCGAACGCGCAATTGTAGTCGCAAAAATCCCCCCCAAAATCCTCTTCCTCGGGAGTGGCGGATATACACACCCGGTCCCTCGGCTCCCCGCGGTTTCGTGCAGCCTTTCAGAGCGGCTCTGAAAGAGGGACTTGTCAGCGACGGCGAGGCGAGTCTTGCCAATCGAAGGGATGATTGGATAATCCCTTGCATATTCCTGATCTGGTTTGCGAATCCTTTTCCCGCCATTTGCAACCGCCGGAGGTCTGTTTTTGACGTGAGCGGTTTCTCATTTATTGATTCAATTTTTTTCTCTCAAGGAATTATATCTATGCATTTTGCTCTCTCTCTCGTCCCGTGCAAATGTTTACTTGTGTGCTAGCAGCTGGGTCTGAGACCTTACCTTACCTTACGTATACCTTACGATGGTTTGGGAGGTCTTCTACCCACCACACAGCTGTGTCTGGGATCTTACCTTACCTTACGTATACCTTACGATGGTTTGGGAGGTCTTCTACCCCCCACACAGCTGGGTCTGGGATCTTACCTTACCTTACGTATACCTTACGATGGTTTGGGAGGTCTTCTACCCCACACAGCTGGGTCTGGGACCTTACCTTACCTTACGTATACCTTACGATGGTTTGGGAGGTCTTCTACCCCCCCTCCCCCCCACAGCTGGGTCTGGGACCTTACCTTACCTTACGTATACCTTACGATGGTTTGGGAGGTCTTCTACCCCCCACACAGCTGGGTCTGGGACCTTACCTTACCTTACGTATACCTTACGATGGTTTGGGAGGTCTTCTACCCCCCACACAGCTGGGTCTGGGACCTTACCTTACCTTACGTATACCTTACGATGGTTTGGGAGGTCTTCTACCCCCCACACAGCTGGGTCTGGGACCTTACCTTACCTTACGTATACCTTACGATGGTTTGGGAGGTCTTCTACCCCCCACACAGCTGGGTCTGGGACCTTACCTTACCTTACGTATACCTTACGATGGTTTGGGAGGTCTTCTACCCCCCACACAGCTGGGTCTGGGACCTTACCTTACGATGGTTTGGGAGGTCTTCTACCCTCCCACACAGCTGGGTCTGGGACCTTACCTTACCTTACGTATACCTTACGATGGTTTCCGATGTCTTTAGTTGAGTAGAGTTGAGAACGAGTCTGGTCTAAGAAGAAATCCACCCTACTACCCCTGCTACTGATTGTAGGACGGCCTTGTCTAGGGCCCCAGGTGCCCTTGTGCCCTCCCACCTAAGACGAAAGACCCTCGCCTTCAGTGATGGGTCACAGGTCAATCTGAAGACGAACTGGGGAGGGAGTGGGAGAGGGAGAAAGATAGATGCCTCAATCCTCCTGAAGGGAAGAGGACGGAAGACCTGTTCGAACTCTCACACAGCGAGCAGCCACCGTGGCTGGACACTTCCACGCCCTCACGTCGACGCCTGCCTGCTCACCTCAACGTAGCTGGGAAAGGCCAGAGGTGGTAGGAGGACCGCGCGCCCGCGCCCCCCCAGCAAGTGGTAGGATGGAAGGCGAGAGAACCTGGTGGTGAGCGAGCGGCACACAAGCGTCCGGTGTCGTAAACTAACCAACACGTCGGCTTCGGCGAGGGAAGCGTCAGGAGTCTTACGAGCGAGGGTAAGGTTACGTCTTCATGACACACATGAGAAATTTATCAGTTTCGTTTCTCTTGAAATTTGTAAAATACATGTTCTAATTCTATTCACGTCACTGAAATTCCAGATGATATTTTCTTTAAAATGGTACATTAAGCTTTACAATTTTCTTCAAATCAGTATAATTCTAGTTACAATTTTCTTTTAATCTGTAAATTACACACTAAAATTTTCTTTAAATATGTAAATTACACTTACAATTTTCTTTAAATTTGTATTTTTTACGTTACAATTTTCCTTAAATCACTAAAAGACGCTACAATTTACTTTAAATCAGTAAAATGTGTAATAATTTTTCTCTGAATTTATAAAATACACGTCCCAATTTCCTTAAAACTGTAAAAATCGTATAACTATATAAATAAGATAGTAAAACATTATTTGGCGTTTATAAAAACCGTCAACTTATCTAACCAGAACATTCTCACGAGACTGGTACCATCTTTCTCCAGCACCCTGTATAATGTAGTGATACCACACCGATCCAATTCCTTGTAATCCCGCGCACGCCTCTCACCCTCCTGAATAGTCAAGCCCCGATACCCCAAAGCCTCTTTCTATTCTTCTTTCGCCTTACTGGTCTCTGTGGGGGAAGCAGCTTGTAGCACGAAGGGACACACACAAGGTAGCGTGATGTAGCTACGATACATGCTTGTGTGTTCCTACCACACGTATCTGTGGGGGGGAGGGGGTAGAGCTTGTAGCGCGTTGCGAGTGCGAGAAATGGTCTCGGTAGGCGGCGCTGAAGACGGGAGAACCACCGTCGCCCTGGCTACTAAAGCACCGCGGGACAATAATTTGCACTCTTCATTTACGGCCTGTCACTACTTCCGCCGGTGGCTGTGCCTCTGTAATGTTTATTGACCGCCTCCCTGCCTCCCTGCTTGCTTGCCCACTCGACTCAGGAGAAAGCACTGTGGGGGTCATAATGCATTGTCTCTCCCTCCCTCTCCCTCAGCCCAAGCCTTCTTCTTACCATCTCTGTCCTCCTTTTCATCTTCTTCTCTTAAGACTTCATCATTCTTGTTCCATCACCCCTGGCTTAGCCTCCCTCTTCATCTCCGTCCCTTCAGACGTCCTATTGACCCTTCCTTCGAACACCTTCGGCCCTCCATCACCCTCTAAACACCTTACACCTTCCCGTCCAGCATCCCTCCCTCCATCACCCTAATCGCCTTTCCTCCATCACTACGGCGAACGTTCCAGACATGATGGAGATTCTCCTCTCCAGCCCACCTCCACTCTCCCGAGGCAGTCGTCCTCCTCCTCCTGCTCCTCCCTCCTCCTCCTTCTCTCCAGCCCACCTCCACTCTCTAGAGGCAGTCGTCCTCCTCTTCTTCTTCTTCCTCCTCCCTCCTCCTCCTCCTCCTCCTTCTCCTCTCCAGCCCACCTCCACTCTCTAGAGGCCAGTCGTCCTCCTCCTCTTCTTCTTCTTCTTCTTCCTCCCTCTTGATTCTTTGTTATTCTTCATTTCCATGGCTATCTGGGCACGACGTCTTCAGGCAAGACGTAGCTCTTCCTCCTCCTCCTCCTTCCCTCTACTTCCTCGGTAACTTTCCCTAGCAGTAATTACTGGAGGAACACTGAAAAATACTCTCTCAGGTTTTTCCAAGGGCCAAGTTTGTGTCTCCTTATTTCAGGGCGTCCGGGTTAAAGCATCAGGCCAATTGGACCCGGCCCGGCAAATCACCGTAAAAATACAAAGGCAATGCCATTTACATGAGTCTCCCAAAAACCATAAAGAAGGCCAGATTTACCGCAGCAACTTTAATACCAAGTCTCATTAACAGACCTGGGGGGCCGCTGCAGCAGCAGGGGTGGGTGGGTGAGTCGGTGGGTGGGTGGGTGGGTGGTGGCCTGTAATGGCAGGGAGGAGGGACGAGGATGTCAAGGAGGAGGTAGCGGACCAGTGTTGGTGGCTGGCAGTGCTGGTAAGAATCGCTGTTGGGGGTTTGGAGGGTGACAGTGAGGTGGTGGGTCGAGGATGTCAAGGAGGAGGTAGCGGACCAGTGTTGGTGGCTGGCAGTGCTGGTAAGAATCGCTGTTGGGGGTTTGGAGGGTGACAGTGAGGTGGTGGGTCGAGGATGTCAAGGAGGAGGTAGCGGACCAGTGTTGGTGGCTGGCAGTGCACACAACCGCTGTTGGGGGTTTGGAGGGTGACAGTGAGGCGGTGGGTCGAGGATGTCAAGGAGGAGGTAGCGGACCAGTGTTGGTGGCTGGCAGTGCACACAATCGCTGTTGGGGGTTTGGAGGGTGACAGTGAGGTGGTGGGTCGAGGATGTCAAGGAGGAGGTAGCGGACCAGTGTTGGTGGCTGGCAGTGCACACAATCGCTGTTGGGGGTTTGGAGGGTGACAGTGAGGCGGTGGGTCGAGGATGTCAAGGAGGAGGTAGCGGACCAGTGTTGGTGGCTGGCAGTGCACACAATCGCTGTTGGGGGTTTGGAGGGTGACAGTGAGGCGGTGGGTCGAGGATGTCAAGGAGGAGGTAGCGGACCAGTGTTGGTGGCTGGCAGTGCACACAACCGCTGTTGGGGATTTGGAGGGTGACAGTGAGGCGGTGGGTCGAGGATGTCAAGGAGGAGGTAGCGGACCAGTGTTGGTGGCTGGCAGTGCACACAATCGCTGTTGGGGGTTTGGAGGGTGACAGTGAGGTGATGGGTCGAGGATGTCAAGGAGGAGGTAGCGGACCAGTGTTGGTGGCTGGCAGTGCACACAATCGCTGTTGGGGGTTTGGAGGGTGACAGTGAGGTGGTGGGTCGAGGATGTCAAGGAGGAGGTAGCGGACCAGTGTTGGTGGCTGGCAGTGCACACAATCGCTGTTGGGGGTTTGGAGGGTGACAGTGAGGTGGTGGGTCGAGGATGTCAAGGAGGAGGTAGCGGACCAGTGTTGGTGGCTGGCAGTGCACACAATCGCTGTTGGGGGTTTGGAGGGCGACAGTGAGGTGGTGGGTCGAGGATGTCAAGGAGGAGGTAGCGGACCAGTGTTGGTGGCTGGCAGTGCACACAACCGCTGTTGGGGGTTTGGAGGGTGACAGTGAGGCGGTGGGTCGAGGATGTCAAGGAGGAGGTAGCGGACCAGTGTTGGTGGCTGGCAGTGCACACAATCGCTGTTGGGGGTTTGGAGGGTGACAGTGGAGCACAAGGGGTGGACGACTTGTGAGGTGTGAGGATTGTGCTACTGAAGAAGGGAGGGAGGGACTTTAGTGCCTCATTGGGGAAGGTAGTCCCATGACCTGATTTCCCGTAGCGCACACGAGTCACTGAGATTTAAACATGTACGGGACACGTCTACACAACACAATACTTGCTACCAAACTGTGTATGTATAGCGACCCCTTCATTCCCCTCAGATCCAGGTATAAATAAAATGAGAGCGTGAGAGTGAGGTGGTTAACGTACGTGGAAGTGAAATGGTAGAATGTCCTGGGAATGGATGAGGTGTGAAGAAGGAAGAGTTCGAGATGGTGGATATGCCATACCGGTCGTGTATACACTTGGCAAGTTTGTATAGTGTTGGGTGTAGCGCTGGCTGGGTGTACTATGTGTATGATTACTGTGTGTATGTGTGTGTGTGTGTGTGTGTGTGTGTGTGTGTGTGTGTGTGTGTGTATTACGGGGAGAGAGGTTTACAATCGTGTTGCCCCCGTCTCTTAACCTGGTATGTATGTACCATGTCTTGACTCCTATGTATGCCCATACACACACACACACACACACACACACACACACACACGCACACACACACACACACACACACCAGCCTAACTCAAGTCTTACACATTTATCGTGCCAACGCGCGGGAAGGATGAACGCATGGGTTGGGAGTGGGCCGACGGCCCGGCCCAAGATTCGAACCAATGCGGGTCCGACCCCGGGCTGTCCCGTGGTCAGCAAGGCTAATCACTTCGCCATAGAGACCCACGGTATGTATGTGTGTGTGTGTGTGTGTGTGTGTGTGTGTGTGTGTGTGTGTGTGTGTGTGTGTGTGTGTTGCAAGATGAAATACTCCCCTGGTTCGTGTGGGGGTGTGTGTGTGTGGTGTTGGGGCACAACTTCCAGTCATGATGTAGTGTTGCAAAAATGCAGTGTTTCCAAAGAACGTCCCACACAGACACAGACACACACACACACACACACACACACACACACACACACACACACACACCAGAGCCGATAGCGTGTCGTGCGCTTGGGGGGCTGTGGGGGCGACAAGATAATGCTGGAGTTCTCGATGAAGCAAGTGTTGGAGAGGCGAGGAGCTGTTGGAGAGGCGAGGGGCTGTTGGAGAGGCGAGGAGCTGTATTGGGTGGTGGGTGAGGAGGGGGTGGGGCGGCAGTGAGCTGCGTACGACCCACCTTGAGCAAGATCCCGCCCACCCTCCTGCACGACCCACTGTGACCTGTGCCAGTCTCCTCGCCACACAGCACGACCTCTGACCCCAGTCCCTCCACGCAGCACGACCTGGCATAACCTGGTTCCCTCCACCAAGCACGAATCGTGGAACTATTCCCTCCACACAGCACGACCTGGTATAACCTGGTTCCCTCCACAGAGCGTGACTTCTGATCCCATTCCCTCCACGCAGCACGACCTGGCGTAACCTGGTTCCCTCCATCAAGCACGAATCATGGAACTATTCCCTCCACACAACACATCCTGGTATAACCTGGTTCCCTCCACAGAGCATGACTTTCGACCCCATTCCCTCCACGCAGCACGACCTGGTATAACCTGATTCCCTCCACCAAGCACGAATCGTGGAACTATTCCCTCCACACAACACATCCTGGTATAACCTGGTTCCCTCCACAGAGCATGACTTTCGACCCCATTCCCTCCACGCAGCACGACCTGGTATAACCTGATTCCCTCCACCAAGCACGAATCGTGGAACTATTCCCTCCACACGACACAACCTGGTGTAACCTGGTTCCCTCCACTAAGCCCGAATCATGGAACTATTCCCTCCACACAGCACAACCTGGCATAACCTGGTTCCCTCCACAGAGCGTGACTTCTGATCCCATTCCCTCCACGCAGCACGACCTGGCGTAACCTGGTTCCCTCCATCAAGCACGAATCATGGAACTATTCCCTCCACACAACACATCCTGGTATAACCTGGTTCCCTCCACAGAGCATGACTTTCGACCCCATTCCCTCCACGCAGCACGACCTGGTATAACCTGATTCCCTCCACCAAGCACGAATCGTGGAACTATTCCCTCCACACGACACAACCTGGTGTAACCTGGTTCCCTCCACTAAGCCCGAATCATGGAACTATTCCCTCCACACAGCACAACCTGGCATAACCTGGTTCCCTCCACAGAGCGTGACTTCTGATCCCATTCCCTCCACACAACACGACCTGCATGACCCCGTTCCCTCCACACAGCATGACCCTGTTCCCTCCACACAGCATGACCCAGTGCCCTCCACCTCCCTCAAAACAGCCCCCATAATCCAGGGGACCAGGTTAAACCTTCATAGCATTACGTACAATGTATATTACACACACACACACACACACTCCGCTTACGACACCTTCATCCCCCACCCCTCCACCAACCATCCACCCAGCCAGCCCTCCCCTCACCTTCCCTCCCTCCCTCCCCAAAACCTTCCTTCTGCCACACAACGAGAGCGCAGCATACTCTCTCTCTCTCTCTCTCTCTCTAACAAGTGGAGGGCATAATCTCTCTCTCTCTCTCTCTCTCTCTCTCTCTCTCTCTCTCTCTCTCTCTCTCTCTCTCTCTGACAAGTGGAGGGCATAAGAATATACCAGCGGCGTCTTCTACACAGCAGTTATTGCCAGGTGGGGGATGGGTGGGTCAAGAACAGCAGGGGCGAGAACAGCAGCAGACAGCAGCGTCATTATCAGCAGAACCTAGAACAGCAGCGGGACGACAGCAACAGCAGCTGCACGAACAGGAGCGTCTAGAACAGCAGCAGCGCCTACGACAGCAAGCGAAAGTAGAACCACATGACAGCACAGAACAGCTGTAACAGCATCAGTGGCACCACTGGTAACAGCACAGTACAGCTGTAACAGCAACAGTGGCACCACTGGTAACAGCACAGAACAGCTGTAACAGCATCAGTAACAGCACAGGACAGCTGTAACAGCATCAGTGGCACCACTGGTAACAGCACAGAACAGCTGTAACAGCATCAGTAACAGCACAGAACAGCTGTAACAGCATCAGTGGCACCACTGGTAACAGCACAGTACAGCTGTAACAGCATCAGTGGCACCACTGGTAACAGCACAGTACAGCTGTAACAGCATCAGTAACACCACTGGTAACAGCACAGTACAGCTGTAAAAGCATCAGTGGCACCACTGGTAACAGCACAGAACAGCTGTAACAGCATCGACAACAGCAGTGGCAGCATCAGTGGTACCACTGGTAACAGCACAGAACAGCTGTAACAGCACAGAACAGCTGTAACAGCATCAGTGGCACCACTGGTAACAGCACAGAACAGCTGTAACAGCATCAGTGGCACCACTGGTAACAGCACAGAACAGCTGTAACAGCATCAGTAACAGCACAGAACAGCAGCTGCAACAGCGTCGACAACAGCAGTGGCAGCAGCACCATCACTACTATATGCAGCTGAAGCCAACGTGCTCAAACAACGCTGTCAGCAGAAGCCACGAGCTGTGGCCAAGGCCATCCACCAGGAGCTGTGGCCAAGGCCATCCACCAGGAGCTGTGGCCAAAACCATCCACCTACAGCTGTGGCCAAGACCATCCACCATGAGCTGTGGCCAAGACCATCCACCATGAGCTGTGGCCAAGGGCATCCACCACGAGTTGTGGCCAAGGCCATCCACCAGGAGCTGTGGCCAAGGCCATCCACCATGAGCTGTGGCCAAGGGCATCCACCACGAGGTTTGGCCAAAACCATCCACCAAGAGCTGTGGCCAAGGCCATCCACCACGAGCTGTGGCCAAGACCATCCACCAAGAGCTGTGGCCAAAACCATCCACCTACAGCTGTGGCCAAGACCATCCACCATGAGCTGTGGCCAAGACCATCCACCATGAGCTGTGGCCAAGGGCATCCACCACGAGTTGTGGCCAAGGCCATCCACCAGGAGCTGTGGCCAAGGCCATCCACCACGAGTTGTGGCCAAGGCCATCCACCACGAGCTGTGGCCAAGACCATCCACCATGAGCTGTGGCCAAGGCCATCCACCACGAGCTGTGGCCAAGGCCATCCACCAGGAGCTGTGGCCAAAACCATCCACCTACAGCTGTGGCCAAGACCATCCACCATGAGCTGTGGCCAAGACCATCCACCATGAGCTGTGGCCAAGGCCATCCACCAAGAGCTTTGGCCAAAACCATCCACCGCGAGCTGTGGCCAAGGCCATCCACCAGGAGCTGTGGCCAAGACCATCCACCAGGAGCTATGGCCAAGGCCATCCACCAGGAGCTGTGGCCAAGACCATCCACCACGAGTTGTGGCCAAGGCCATCCACCAGGAGCTATGGCCAAGGCCATCCACCAGGAGCTGTGGCCAAGACCATCCACCACGAGTTGTGGCCAAGGCCATCCACCAGGAGCTGTGGCCAAGACCATCCACCACGAGCTGTGGCAAAGCCCATCCACCAAGAGCTGTGGCCAAGGGCATCCACCACGAGGTGTGGCCAAAACCATCAACCTACAGCTGTGGCCAAGCCCATCCACCACGAGTTGTGACCCAATCCATCCACCAACAGCTGTGGCCAGGACCCACGGCCAAGAGCAGCGGCAAGGCGATACCCGGTCTATGGGAGTAATGGCGCGTGTGGCACGTCTATACCCCCCTCCCCCTGCCATTATCTCGTCAGGCTCTGTGTGTGTGTGTGTGTGTGTGTGTGTGTGTGTGTGTGTGTGTGTGTGTGTGTGTGAGCTACCAAGTTCATTCCTCAAGCGAAGCTTCCTTGTGCACGCTGGGCGACGCTGCCCCTCCAACTTTCGAACCAATACCTCCAGGGTTCGATGCCCCCCCCCCATCACACCATGGCTTATCTCGACGTAACCTTTTAAAAAAGTCATATAAACCATCAACATTCATTCAACACACGAGGGGAGAGGGATATATATATATATATATATATATATATATATATATATATATATATATATATATATATATCTTTCTTTTTCTTTTAAACTATCCGCCATTTCCCGCATTAGCGAGGTAGCGTTAAGAACAGAGGACTGGGCCTTTGTGGAATATCCTCACCTGGCCCCACTCTGTTCCTTCTTTTGGAAAATTAAAAAAAAAGAAAAAAAAAAAAGAGACGGGAGGATTTCCAGCCTCCCGCTCCCTCCCCTTTTAGTCGCCTTCTACGACACGCAGGGAATACGTGGGAAGTATTCTTCATCCCCTATCCCCATATATATATATATATATATATATATATATATATATATATATATATATATATATATATATATATATATATATGACAGCTAGAGACTGAGTGTGAACGAATGTGGCCTTTGTTGTCTTTTCCTAGCGCTACCTCGCGCACATGCGGGGGGGAGGGGGCAGACAGTATGAATTATGTACACGTGTATATATGCATATGTCTATGTGTGTATATATATGTATACGTTGAGATGTATGGGTATGTATATTTGCGTGTGTGGACGTGTATGTATATACATGTGTATGTGGGTGGGTTGGGCCATTCTTTCGTCTGTTTCCTTGCGCTACCTCGCTAACGCGGGAGACAGCGACAAAGCATAATAAAAAAAAAATAGTGTATATATATATAAATATATATATATATATATATATATATATATATATATATATATATATATATATATATATATATATATACTGATGTATTTCTGGAGGGGGTCAAAGCAAGGCCTTCCGGAATGCTGAGTGTTGGACACGAGGAAGGAAAGGTTCTCTCGCTGTGGCCTGCCTCCTGCAGGAGCCTCCTGCAGGAGGCAGGCCTTCGTCACCCGAGGTGCTGGGAGGAGGCCCCAGGCCAACGCCCCCAGCAGGAGCGGCCCCTGGTGGTGGGGCGCACGGTCTGTCGTACAGCGAACCGGAGCGCGCCACCTCCGACAGAGGGAACGGACGGGCACCCTAAAACGCAGGTGGGACGGGAGAATGGACGACAGAGTTACGACGAGGAACGTAGCTGGGAACGTAGTCAAGGGCGGGGGAGCTCCCTCCGTCACGTAGCTACGACGGAGAACGTAGTCAAGGGCGGGGGAGCTCCCTCCGTCACGTAGCTACGACGGAGAACGTAGTCAAGGGCGGGGGGAGCTCCCTCCGTCACGTAGCTACGACGGAGAACGTAGTCAAGGGCGGGGGAGCTCCCTCCGTCACGTAGTTACGACGGAGAACGTAGTCAGAGCGGTACCTCTGCGTCAGAGCTATGACGGAGAACGGAATCAAGACGCAATCAGGACGGTACCCTCTGCGTCAGAGCTACGACGGAGGACGGAATCAAGACGCAATCAGGACGGTACCCTCTGCGTCAGAGCTACGACGGAGGACGGAATCAAGACGCAATCAGGACGGTACCCTCTGCGTCAGAGCTACGACGGAGGACGGAATCAAGACGCAATCAGGACGGTACCCTATGCGTCAGAGCTACGACACGGAGGACGCAATCAGAAAGCCGTTTAGGGCAACGTGATGGGCGTCGCGTCCCTGGGCCCCGTCATGACCCTCTCCTCCCCCAGCAGATAAGTCATGAACACCCACCTACACCCACCACCCACACCCCACACCCTGTGGGAGGTGTGTGGGTGTGTGTGTGGGTGTGTGTGGACGCCTCACACACCAGCACCTGCAGGAGGAGGAAGAAGAAGAGGAGGAGGAGGAGGAAGCCACAGCCACCTCGCGCCTGTCGCCCAACACCATCAACTCCCGCCCACCCACCCACCCACGACCGCATCCCCGCCCACAACCGCCGCCCATCAGGATACACTAACAGCCGCCACCAACCCATCACCTCTAATGGCCATCATCAAGGCCGTATGGACTCCAGATAACGACCAAACCACCCCCTCCCCCAACCCCATCCATCAACCAGAGCTGACTAACCTCACCCCTCTCCCTCTCCCCTCACCTCCCCTCACCTCTCCAGAGCCGAGCGCGCGGCGCTACCACTATTCATAACCCCCCCCCCTCTCCTTCCCACCCTCCCACCCAACCACACCGGCCACTGTCAACCACCACAATTCACCCATTGCCTAACCACTATCTCTACCAGACCAGCTACCAGCTACCAAACAGCCCGCGCGCGACCACGCCACAACCACAATTCACCTATGAGGCTACCACTATTTCTACCAGACCAGTTAGGCTACCAGCTAACCAAACAGCCGGCGAGACCACGCCACAACCACAATTCACCTATGAGGCTACCATTATTTCTACCAGACCAGTTAGGCTACCAGCTAACCAAACAGCCGGCGAGACCACGTCACAACCACAATTCACCCATGAGGCTATCACTATTTCTACCAGACCAGCTACCAGCTACCAAACAGCCGGTGTGACCACGCCACAACCACAATTCACCCATGAGGCTACCACTATCTCTACCAGACCAGCCACCAGCTACCAAACAGCCGGCGCGCGACCACGTCACAACCACAATTCACCCATGAGGCTACCACTATTTCTACCAGCTACCAAACAGCCCGCGCGACCACGTCACTACAACCACCTAACCAGGAGCCCCGCCACTATTCCTACCAGCCTACCATATCACTACCAACCAGCCCGGGAGGCCCCGTCTACTGAGCATTCCATGGGGCGCCCCGTCTCCTGAACATTCCATGGGTCGCACCGTCTACTGAACATTCCATGGGTTGCCCCGTCTACTGAACATTCCATGGGTCGCCCCGTCTACTGAGCATTCCATGGAGCGCCCCGTCTACTGAACATTACTTGGCGCGCCCCGTCTATTATACATTCCATGGGGCGCCCCGTCTACTGAAGAGTGGACGTATGTTTGCTGGTGTGACAACGCTTCATCTCCCGCCCCTGAATAGACTCCTCGATCGGTAATTATCACTTATTTCCCATAAACAAAAGATTATCCCTGGGGATAAGGGAGAAAGAATACTTCCCACGTATTCCCTGCGTGTCGTAGAAGGCGACTAAAAGGGGAGGGAGCTGGGGGCTGGAAATCCTCCCCTCTCGTTTTTTTTTTTTTAATTTTCCAAAAGAAGGAACAGAGAATTGGGCCAGGTGAGGGTATTCCCTCAAAGGCCCAGTCCTCTGTTCTTAACGCTACCTCGCTAATGCGGGAAATGGCGAATAGTTTGAAAGAAAAGAAAAAAGTAAAAAAGTAATCATGCGGTGTATAGCTATGGTTGTGGTTGTGTGGTTATGGTTGTGGTTGTGGTTGTGTGGTTGTGGTTGTGTTGTGGCGGTGGGGGAAGAAGAAGGAGGAGGAGGAGGAGGTGACCGAAATGTGGTGAGTGTGGTGCCTCATGAGCTGACGGTGGCCCAGCCAGGGTCGAGACGTCCTGATCTCTAAATGGACGTGTGGGGGTGAGAGAGAGAGAGAGAGAGAGAGAGAGAGAGAGAGAGAGAGAGAGAGAGAGAGAGAGAGAGAGAGAGAGAGAGAGAGAGAGGAATAAACTTCATTGCACCTTACACGTCTTCACGTACGTGACGCGACGTAAAAATGTACCTTACATCGTCTTCACGTACGTGAAAAATGTCCCTTGCACGTCTTCACGTACTATACAACAGATCTATCCTGGGGCTTCTATATAATAGATCTATCCAGGGGGTTTCCATATAATAGATCTATCCAGGGGGCTTCTATATAACAGATCTATCCTGGGGCTTCTATATAATAGATCTATCCTGGGGGGTTTCTATATAATAGATCTATCCAGGAGGTTTCTATATAATAGATCTATCCAGGGGGTTTCTATATAATAGATCTATCCAGGGGGTTTCTATATAACAGATCTATCCAGGGGCGTCTATATAAACAGATCTATCCAGGGGGCTTCTATATAATAGATCTATCCAGGGGCGTCTATATAAACAGATCTATCCAGGGGGCTTCTATATAATAGATCTATCCAGGGGGTTTCTATATAAAGAGATCTATCCAGGGGCTTCTATATAACAGATCTATCCAGGGGGTTTCTATATAAACAGATCTATCCAGGGGCTTCTATATAACAGATCTATCCAGGGGGCTTCTTTATAACAGATCTATCCAGGGGGCTTCTTTATAACAGATCTATCCAGGGGGCTTCTATATAACAGATATATCTAAGATCTTCTATATAACAGATCTATCCAGGGGGCTTCTATACAACAGATCTATCCAGGGGCTTCTATATAACAGATCTATCCAGGGGGCTTCTATATAACAGATCAATCCAAGATCTTCTATATAATAGATCTATCCAGGGGGTTTCTATATAAAAGATCTATCCAGGGTCTTCTATATAACAGATCTATCCAGGGGCTTCTATACAACAGATCTATCCAAGATCTTCTATATAACAGATCTATCCAGGGGGCTTCTATATAACAGATCAATCCAAGATCTTCTATATAACAGATCTATCCAGGGGGCTTCTATATAACAGATCTATCCAGGGGGCTTCTATATAAACAGATCTATCCACTGCATATATCAGAAATTCCGTGACTCCCGCGCGTCCTAAACTACAAACTATGGCCAACAGGAACACAGGCCCCGCCGTGTCCTCACGACCACAACATAAGTCAACACCACCACCACCGACCAACCTCCA
>NC_092264.1:442500-450000 GCF_036320965.1 Panulirus ornatus
TGATGTCACAAACTGATTAGCCAATGAGCGCGCTCGTAGGCGGGTACGTAATAACATTACGCCCGCCTTATTCACAACGAGCAATCTGATTGGCGAGAGTACGCCAACATGGTATGAAACGAGGAGTGTCATTGGCTAACGGGAATCACCGCTCGAATATTTCTCAAATTCTTCGTTCTTTTCCAGTTGTTATTCGTACACTACATTCATTTCCTCCACAGTCTGAACGATAATTGTAGTGCATCATCAAACAATATTTTTAAGTTGCGTATGTCCCTTCCCATCCGTACTTAAAAGGCTCCTTCCATGACTTATATAAACCATTCCTCACTCTAATCTCTTACTTTAATCACTTTATAAGTGTCCGCTGCAGCGGTACTTACAGAAAAGTTTAAATATAGCAACGAGACAATGAAATTGCCCATTTGATAAGCCTCCTCCCAGCCCAGCCTAGCCCCGCCCTCTCTCGTACGTAAACACTTTATTTCAAATATTTATTTAAAAAGGATGAATAAAATACACTTTATTTCAAATATTCATTTAAAAAGGATAAATAAAATACACACGTGTTAACGACAGCCAAAATGGAATATTGGTGAATCCATCACTCTGTTCCCGTGTTAGAAAAAAAAAAGACAAAAAAAATATATATACAAGAGGAGGGAGGGAAAAAAAAAATGGCTTTGCCAGCGATGGTTGGATGTGCGAGTGATGCTATAGGCTCAGGCCATTTAAGGGGTCGTTATGTACGAGTGATGATATAGGCTCGGGCCATTTAATTTAATGCCATTTAAGGGGTCGTTATGTGCGAGCGATGCTATAGGCTCGGGCCATTTAAGGGGTCGTTATGTTCGAGCGATGCTATAGGCTCGGGCCATTTAAAGGGTCGTTAAGTAAGCGATGCTATAGGCTCAAGCCATTTAATCGGTCGTTATGTGCGAGTGATGCTATAGGCTTAGGCCATTTAAGGGGTCGTTATGTAAGAGTGATGCTATAGGCTCAGGCCATTTAAGGGGTCATGTAAGAGTGATGCTATGGGCTCAGGCCATTTAAGGGGTCGTTATGTACGAGTGATGCTATAGGCTTGGGCCATTTAAGGGGTCGTTATGTACGAGCGATGCTATAGGCTCGGGCCATTTAAAGTGTCGTTAAGTAAGCGATGCTATAGGCTCAAGCCATTTAATCGGTCGTTATGTGCGAGTGATGCTATAGGCTCAGGCCATTTAAGGGGTCGTTATGTACGAGCGATACTATAGGCTCGGGCCATTTAAGGGGTCGTTATGTACGAGCGATACTATAGGCTCGGGCCATTTAAGGGGCCTTTAAGTGCGAGCGATGCTATAGGGTTGAGATCTGCAGGCCTTGGAAGAGAGGCGAGTGAGGAGTGATCTGTTCACAATCTCTTAAGAACTAAAAAGGCGATCGAAGACTTGGACGGAGAACAGTTCTTCAAGAGATGCGAGGGATAGAACAACTGAAGAACATAACATGGAACCACGCAAGAAACTTGTTCACGAAGATGTAGAGAAAAATACTTTTACCGTGGTGGACCACAGTGGCTTGAAGACATGGTTCATATAGAGAGTATATACATGAAGTTATTGTGATAATGGAGAATGTTCAAGAGATGGGCGCCCCACGGGCGAAAAACTCCCTCCCCTGTACAGTAAAATTACACACACACACACACACACACACACACACACACTCATACACAAACACATACACACACACACACACACACACACGTACACACACACACACACCCACGGACACACACACACACATATCCATGTACACACACACACACACCCATGTACACACACCCACGTACACACACACACACACACACGTACACCCACACAGACACACCCACGTACACCCATCCAAGTACACACACAGACACACACACACACAGACACACACACACACACACACACCCACGTACACACACACACAAACACACACACACAGACACACACACACAGACACACCCACGTACACCCACCCAAGTACACACACAGACACACATACATACACACAGACAAACACACAGACACACACACACACCCACGAACACCCACCCATGTACACACACACACACAGACACACACACGCATACACACATACACACACCCACGTACACACAGACACACACCCACGTACACACAGACACACACCCACGTACACACAGACACACCCCCACGTACACTCACCCACGTACACACAATCGTCTCGTGTCGGCATCAGTGGCATCTTTCCAATCTTGGATGTCATTGTTTACTACGTGGTATATGAACCACCCATTTAGAACGATCCTTGGAGGCCAATTAAGGGAGAAGGGGGGTTAGGGGGGGCGCCCATCCTGACTTATAGGCATATTCAAGGAGTATACCCGCAGTATAACCCCATCTGGGCAGTATATATAACAACCTTCACCAGTATATACCATATTCTCAAACCCTTGCAAATAAAACCCCACTTCGTCACAGCCGACGACAGGGAGACGACGCCACACCCGAGTCCAGGCGTCGCCCTGGATAACACACGACGCACGTCGGCACACTGGGTGGTGCGAGAGAGAGAGAGAGAGAGAGAGAGAGAGAGAGAGAGAGAGAGAGATTATGCCCTCCACTTGTCACACAGAGAGAGAGAGAGAGAGAGAGAGAGAGAGAGATTATGCCCTCCACTTGTCACACAGAGAGAGAGAGAGAGAGAGAGAGAGAGAGAGAGAGAGAGAGAGAGAGAGAGAGAGAGAGAGAGAGAGAGATTATGCCCTCCACTTGTCACAGAGAGAGAGAGAGAGAGAGAGAGAGAGAGAGAGAGAGAGAGAGAGAGAGAGAGAGAGAGAGAGAGAGAGAGATTATGCCCTCCACTTGTCACAGAGAGAGAGAGAGAGAGAGAGAGAGAGAGAGAGAGAGAGAGAGAGAGAGAGAGAGAGAGAGAGAGATTATGCCCTCCACTTGTCAGAGAGAGAGAGAGAGAGAGAGAGAGAGAGAGAGAGAGAGAGAGAGAGAGAGAGAGAGAGAGAGAGAGATTATGCCCTCCACTTGTCACAGAGAGAGAGAGAGAGAGAGTCACTCTCTGGGGGTTGTTGGGGGTGGGTGGGGGTTGTTGGTGGGGGGTTGGTGTGTGGGGGTTGGTGGTGTGTGGGGGTTGGTGTGTGGGGGTGGTGTGTGGGGGTTGGTGGTGTGTGGGGGTGGGAGAGAAACGTTCCAGTTTCCACAGGAGGGGAAATGGGACGGAAGGAACGGAGAGTATGGAATGGCAGCACAGGTGGGGGAGGGAATGGGTGGGTGGTGTGGAAGGGGGGTGGTGGAAGGGTACGACCCCTTTGATCCCGAAGGCACGACCCCTTTGATCCCGAGGGTACGACCCCTTTGATCCCGAGGGTACGACCCCTTTGATCCCGATGGCACGACCTCTTTGATCCCAAGGGCACGACCCTTTGATCCCGAGGGTACGACCCCTTTGATCCCGAAGGCATGACCTCTTGATCCCGAGGGTACGACCCCTTTGATCCCGAGGGCACGACCCTTTGATCCCAAGGACACGACCCCTTGATCCCGATGGTACGACCCCTTTGATCCTAAGGGCACGACCCCTTGATCGATCCCGAGGGCACGACCCCTTGATCATGAGGGCACGACCCTTTGATCCCAAGGACACGACCCTTTGATCCCAAAGACACGACCCCTTTGATCCCAAGGACACGACCCCTTGATCCCAAGGACACGACCTATTTGATCCAGAGGACACGACCCCATTGTTCCCCGAGGGCACGACTCACTACCCCGACGGGGGCCCCAGCAGGGGGTCTGGCCCAGGACCGGGTCGTGATCCCCAGGGGTCGTTCCCTCGGGGGGTCCAGGTCAACACGACGGGTCACCCTGGACTCAGCCGAGCGTCAGGGGAGACCAGTGTTGCCAGCCAGTCAGCGCGACACACAAAACCCCGAACTTTTATGTTTGCCCACTTGATTGTCTGCACGCACGCACGTACGTGCGTGCGTGCGCGTGCGTGTGTAATGAGAGGGCCTAGCGCCGCTAAGCCACACGGGAACCCACGCGTCTCTACGCCAGGCCATCACGTAAGTACGTAAGCAGATGTAGCAAAACATGAGGCGAAACAGCCAGGGAGTGGGGGAGCAGGGCCCTTCCACCTGTGGTCATTTCCACGCGCCATGAGCCAAAATGGTGGTGGGTTCTCCACCTCCTCCACCTCACCTGACGGTGGTCTTGTCGCCCGCTGAATATCATGGCGATAATATTCAATGTAACTTGGATATTCTGTTTGATTTGGTAAGAGCAATGATTGAATCATATATATATATATATATATATATATATATATATATATATATATATATATATATATATATATATATTGTTGATGCATTCTATCTAGTGTCTCGAATCTGCTATGGTTTGGGAGGTCTTCTAACCCCCACACAGCTGGGTCTGGGACCTTACCTTACCTTACGTATACCTTACGATGGTTTGGGAGGTCTTCTACCCCCCACACAGCTGGGTCTGGGACCTTACCTTACCTTACGTATACCTTACGATGGTTTGGGAGGTCTTCTAACCCCCACACAGCTGGGTCTGGGACCTTACCTTACCTTACGTATACCTTACGATGGTTTGGGAGGTCTTCTACCCCCCACACAGCTGGGTCTGGGACCTTACCTTACCTTACGTATACCTTACGACGGTTTGGGAGGTCTTCTACCCCCCAAAGCTGGGTCTGGGACCTTACCTTACCTTACGTATACCTTACGATGGTTTGGGAGGTCTTCTACCCCTCTTGAGGTAAAAATATATATATATATATATATATATATATATATATATATATATATATATATATATATATATATATCTTTTTTTCCTCCCCTCGACTCTGTCTGTAGTCAGACAAGGGGGCTCTGGCTGTGGTAAATATTCTGAAATAAGGAGAAAACGTTTTTCGCAATGCAGTGTTTTATGGGACGTTTCCAATTTCCTTCCCACCCCCTCCCATCCCGGCTACTCGAACGGCATCTTATTCATATAACTCAAGGTGCGAATTGATACTTGATCCGTTTTCTTTCTCGGGTAGTAGACAACTAGGCCCCATTTTCTTCTCCCGCAGCGATGACTATGGTAAACGGGGAGAAAGGCGAGGCAAAAGAGGCGGTACGAAACTCACTTCCGTGGGCGGCGCCCCCACAGAGAAAAAGAAAAGAAATGGATAACAAGCTTTGGCATCTCCATTTCAACACCTCCGAGACGCCTAAGAAATACGCAGAAATGAGGTGTTTTTCTCCCCTCCCTCCTCACCTCTTTCCACCCACAGAGCCTCCCTCCTCCTTCTCCACCTCGTTTCCCACAACCAATACCCACCCCCACACCCCCGAGGCGACTGATTTGAATACCTCCCCCAGGGAATCGAAGAGCATCCATCCCCCCCAGCCAGCCAGCGGGCATGTCAACCACCATTGATGATTTATTAAGATCTTTTCAAGGAGGTTGTAAGATGGTGCAGTCTCCCCTCCCCGACACCCTGGTGACGACTCCGTTTTCCTTGCGCGTTGCACGGGGCTGTAAGATTTCTCTCTGCTCTTATTTAACAAAAATACAATGTTATTTGAGTGTTATTTAACAAAATACAATGCTATATGAGTGTTGTTTAACAAAACACAATGTTATATGAGTGTTGTTTAACAAAATACAATGTTATATGAGTGTTTTTAACAAAAATACGTTATACAAGTGTTGTTTAAACGAAATACGTTACATAGGTCTTAACAAAATACAATGTTATATAAGTGTTGTTTAACAAAATACAATGTTATATAAGTGTTGTTTAACAAAATACAATGTTATATAAGTGTTGTTTAACAAAATACAGTTATATAAGTCTTCTTTTAACAAAAATACAATGTTATTTAAGTCTTGTTTAACAGAATACTATGTTTTATATATTTGTCTTATCTAACAAAATACAATGTGATATGTCGTATTTAACAAAATACAATGTTATAGAAGTCTTACTTAACAAAATACAATGTCATGTTTCACAAAATACAATGCTATACAAGCATTTTAGGCTGGGATGCAAATTTATACAATATACCCTCCATCATCATATTATTTTATCAGTTTAGTGCTAACCTCAATAAATTCATATATATATATATATATATATATATATATATATATATATATATATATATATATGGGGATAGGGGATTAAGAATACTTCCCACGTATTCCCTGCGTGTCGTAGAAGGCGACTAAAAGGGGAGGGAGCGGGGGGCTGGAAATCCTCCCCTCTCGTTTTTTTTTTAATTTTCCAAAAGAGGGAACAGAGAATTGCGCCAGGTGAGGGTATTCCCTCAAAGGCCCAGTCCTCTGTTCTTAACGCTACCTCGCTAATGCGGGAAATGGCGAATAGTTTGAAAGAAAAGAAAAGAAATATATATATATATATATATATATATATATATATATATATATATATATATATATATATATATATATATATATATACACACACATATACACATATATACACATATATAAATATATATATTCCTATGAGTCCACGGGGGAAAATGAAACACGATAAGTTCCCAAGTGCACTTTCGTGTAATAATCACATCATCAGGGGAGAGACACAAGAGAGAAACATAAGTCAATAAGGACAAGCACGAAGACTCACCCCCCCCCCCTAAATATACACAACTCCCGAAACGCAGTCAGCGCAAGCACACTTGGGGGTGTGGGATGGGGTGTGGGATGAGGTGTGGGATGGGGTGTGGGATGAGGTGTTTGCTTCCAGCTGTTCGCTGATGAAGACGATCGCTGGCTGGCGGGCCTGGCTGGCGGGCTGGGCAAGGAAGGATGCACGCGGGCGAAGAAAAATGACAGCGAACGCCAGGCCGAGTCAAATGGTAAATAAAGATACAGCGGGGAGACACCCGCGCGTGTATCATACAACACAATACAACGCCTCTGATACACACCCTCTCTCTCTCTCTCTCTCTCTCTCTCTCTCTCTCTCTCTCTCTCTCTCTCTCTCTCTCTCTCTATCTATCTATCTCTATCTATCTATCTATCTCTCTCTGGTAGACAGCCGTAGACCAGGGAAGAGGGGTACGTGACCGCTGCGCCTCATCTACCCCTACGTCTACCCATACACCGTGTCGATAAATACCACCAACGGTGGTCATGTGAACATGAGCACACCTGAGCACGGTGCTCAGCACCAAACGAGAGAGCATCCGTCGCTCAGCGATTCTTGCGCAGTCATGCGAGGAGGGGACAATGGTGCAAGGCCTGTGCAACATAGCAAGAAGGATGCGCTGCGCAAGGCCTGTGCAACATTGCAAGCAGGATGCGCTGCGCAAGGCCTGTGCAACATAGCAAGAAGGATGCGCTGCGCAAGACCTGTGCAACATAGCAAGGTGGATGTGCTGTGCAAGACCTGTGCAACATACAAGCAGGATGTGCTGTG
>NC_092264.1:455000-477500 GCF_036320965.1 Panulirus ornatus
TATATATATATATATATATATCTGCTGGAGGACAGTGCATGATGGGAAGGACAGATAACACAAGACCTGATGGTCTATGACGAGGTTATATTATAGCAAAGACAAATATATATATATATATATATATATATATATATATATATATATATATATATATATATATATATCCCTGTAACAGCTAGGAGATCTAAATCTGAACATTAAAATAACCCTGTCAATAACATCCAAAGATGAACATTCAAAATAACGCTACAAACAACGTTTAGATCTAACCATCTTAAAACAACCCTGTTAATAATAACATTTAGAGATGAACATTTAAAATAACGCTACAAACAACGTTTAGATCTAACCATCTTAAAACAACCCTGTTAATAATAACATTTAGAGATGAACATTTAAAATAACGCTACAAACAACGTTTAGATCTAACCATCTTAAAACAACCCTGTTAATAATAACATTTAAAGCTGAACATTTAAAATAACGCTACAAACAACGTTTAGATCTAACCATCTTAAAACAACCTGTTAATAATAACATTAAAGCTGAACATTTAAAATAACGTACAAAAACGTCCCAGCTAACATCATAAACCCACTTAACACTGTTAGAACATCATTTAGGATGAAGCCGTGCGCTACCAGAAGGCAGAGGCCCATGGAAGGCATGTAGAGGACCCGCTCGGCCACCACGAAGCCCACGGGGAAGAAGAGGTTCGTCGCTGGCAGAAAGGGCAGCACCAGGAACGCCAGGGCCTGAGGGAGAGAAGAGAGAGGAGGAACCTCTGGTCAATATCAAACTTGCGACGCGATTTCTTGTATATGGGAAGGGGGAGCGTAGATGTACAGGGTAGAGGGAGGAGTAGATAAGGGTAGATAAAGGGGAGAGGTGGATGGTCTATGAGGAGGTTATCTGCTAGGGGACGGGGCATGGGAAGGACAGATAACACAAGACCTGATGGTCTATGACGAGGTTATCTGCTAGGGGACGGGGCATGGGAAGGACAGATAACACAAGACCTGATGGTCTATGACGAGGTTATCTGCTAGGGGACGGGGCATGGGAAGGACAGATAACACACAAGACCTGATGGTCTATGAGGAGGTTATCTGCTGGAGGACAGTACATGGGAAGGACAGATAACACACAAGACCTGATGGTCTATGACGAGGTTATCTGCTGGAGAACAGGGCATGGGAAGGACAGATAACACACAAGACCTGATGGTCTATGACGAGGTTATCTGCTGGAGGACAGTACATGGGAAGGACAGATAACACACAAGACCTGATGGTCTATGACGAGGTTATATTATAGGAAAGAGAAATAACAGGAAAATGATATACATAATGTAAGGTAAGGTCCCAGACCCAGCTGTGTGGGGGTAGAAGACCTCCCAAACCATCGTAAGGTATACGTAAGGTAAGGTAAGGTCCCAGACCCAGCTGTGTGGGGGGTAGAAGACCTCCCAAACCATCGTAAGGTATACGTAAGGTAAGGTAAGGTCCCAGACCCAGCTGTGTGGGGGGTAGAAGACCTCCCAAACCATCGTAAGGTATACGTAAGGTAAGGTAAGGTCCCAGACCCAGCTGTGTGGGGGGGGTAGAAGACCTCCCAAACCATCGTTCACGTCAGGTAACTAGCTTAACAACCAACCACTTTACTGCCTCGTCATGGCCCGTCGAACCAACCAGGTGTAACAGTAAGGGATATAGACGTCAACACGCATGAGAAAAAAATAAAAATAAATATAAATTCCTGATATAAATCCCTTCGCCATTATCTACAAGACTCGAGATTACTCAATCAATCCCCAGCCGGCCCAGGACAGGGGGGGCCTGCGCACCCGGTGAGTGTCAGAGGCCGGGGTAGGGATTCACACAGCTAATTACACACATATACGTGGAAAGAGGTTTCCTGAGTGAAGACCACAAACCAGGGGGTCAGAGGACACTAATAGGTGGTGTGTGGGGCGTGGGCCGGTGGTGCCTCTGGCGAGAAGAAGAAGAAGAAGAAGAAGAAGAAGAAGAAGAAGAAGAAGAGAGAAGGAGAGAGAAAGAGAGAAGGTAAGGAGAAAAAGGAAAAACAAAAAATGAGGAAGTCAAGCCATGAAACTCTGGTCAAGGTTGAGAATGAGGATTACAGAGAAGGAGGAGAAGGAGGAGAGTGGTACATACAAGGCAGCTGCTGAGCATTAGTTACAAGTTTACCGACGGATGGCTGGGTGATCAATGAACCGATCACCATGACAAAGAGATTTTGTATTCAACAATGGTAAGGGGGGGGGTGAAAAGAAGAGGGGGGAGGGAGAGAGAGAGAGAGAGAGAGAGAGAGAGAGAGAGAGAGAAAAAAAAATATATATAATAAATATAGCCATTGACGTGTGGAAGTACAAATAATTGTTTAAAAGTCACTGAAGACTTCATTAACACGGTCTGGATGCGATTGAGAGAGAGAGAGAGAGAGAGAGAGAGAGAGAGAGAGAGAGAGAGAGAGAGAGAGAGAGAGAGAGAGAGAGAG
Organism: Panulirus ornatus; assembly: GCF_036320965.1. NCBI lineage: Eukaryota > Metazoa > Arthropoda > Malacostraca > Decapoda > Palinuridae > Panulirus > Panulirus ornatus. The sequence goes on from NC_092264.1 coordinate 457,524, forward strand.
AGAAACAACGGGAAGAACCGTTGGAATTTCGTAAAAGAGATTAAATGGAATATGAAAACACCAACAATATTAGCAAGAGAATTACATATATATATATATATATATATATATATATATATATATATATATATATATATATATATATATATATATATATATATATATATATTCACCCTCCACACACACACACAAGCTGTATGTGGCAAATGGTTCATCTAAACACACACTCCTGTCAACACGTAGTGGTTCATTTAACCTATCCCCCCCTCTCAACTCCTCCTACTGTGCCATTCAAACACAAACAATGGACAATGGCATTTTCTGAAGGAGTTACTGTACTAGTTTTCATGAAACAATTAATAATATATATATATATATATATATATATATATATATATATATATATATATATATATATATACTGTATATATATAATCTCTTCTCGGATTATCTTTCCCTTCAGTCCAATGGCTCAATCTCTAATGCCTTTGGGCCATTCAGGAAAAGGGCTTTGCATGACAGCCTGTGAATAAAAAAATAAACAAAAATTAATCTCCCTCCTTTTGACCCACCCTGAACCTTCGTCTCCAACCGAAAGGAGCGACACAGCGTCTCTTACTCCCCCTCCCTCCAACAGTTTGCTTTTGGTCCTGTGTGCCAAAGTGTACAAGGAAGGAGACATCTCTACCTTCACTTTCACTCCCTCTTCTCTCTCTCTCCATCTCTCTCTCTCTCTCTCTCTCTCTCTCTCTCTCTCTCTCTCTCTCTCTCTCCCCTACCCATAATGCCACGTCTGTTCCTCCCGCTAATAAAAGCCTCCACTGAGCGACTCTTGTTATTCCCTCGCCTTCTGATTTCGCCCTGCCCGTGACCTTAATACTGTCTCCTCCTCCTCCTCCCGTCTCTCTGGCGACGACTCGGGACAATAATGTTTGCCTGGGAAGCGCGGAAGAAGGGCGTCTGGTCTGCTGAGGGGATGTATCCCATCTCGTACTGTATTTTCTGAAGGCGTGTACCTCCCTCCCACCGCGCGCCCCCCCCGGAGCTCGCCAGTCAATGCTTGCTCGTCTGTTTTCCCTCCCTCCTTCAGTTTGGCCTCGACGAAGACCCTCCTCCACCTTCAATCTCGAGGGAGAGCACCAGGTGCTGGCCCCCCCCACTTCGAGGGGCACCCGTTCGAATCCATGACAGACCCCCGTGCCATGCCTTTGACTTCTGCTCTCCTCCCTAAAATTTAAGCCTTTCAGGTCTCTGACCGACCCCTCCAAACTCTCGTTTTCCCCAGACCATCAAGAGCCTCTGGGGGTCTTCTCTCTGATCATCGGGGATGGCCCGCGAGGAAGGAAGGAACCACGAGGTCCGTCTGTGATAAAAAAAACCCTTCCCCGACGTCGCTAATCCCCCCTGGTCATCCTCCTTCAGACATAACCTGGGCAGCATCGTATATCGTTGCCCTGGATCCGTCAAAGGCTTCTGCCTGCCAGAGACCCGACAGCAAAGGTTTCTGATCTCAAAGCTCATCCCACTTTCAACCCCCTCTTCTTCTTCTCTCTCTCTCTCTCTCTCTCTCTCTTATTCCATGTTTTCTCCATCTCGTCGGACCATTCCCGTAATTGGTGTCTCATCATATCCCTTCCCCACCCACCCCCCTTTTTTTTTTTAACCTCCTCTCCTCCATAACCTCTTCTCGAAGACCCTCCACCTTCATCCAATCAGCTCATTGAGTTGCTTCTTGCAATGCTCAACCTCTTTCCCATCCATCCTGTAACTGGTATTGTATCTTCCTTTAAAAGGCTTCCTCTGCCTCTCATTCCCTCACCATTCCTATATTTTCCATATTTAAATACAGATTGGCATACGATTTCCCAGTGGGGGCAAAACCCAAAATTTAACTGCAGTTCCATCACCAAACAATCTGTATCCAAGTTGGGAGAAAGAGGGTTTTTCACCACTGAGGAAGATAAAAACCCAACGCTGGTTTTAATCTTTTTGGCGTTGGTTTTAATCTTTTCTTTTTTCCTTCAATCATCCTTTCAAAATCCTCTTTTAAAATTTCTCGTCGCTTCCTCATTAAAATTTTTCTCCCCCCCCTCGCCCGGTCCAGTGGCTTCCACGCTGCGTCATGAACATCCTACCACAGCAGACGTCCGATCTATCCAATCCTACGAGCATCCTATCACGTCCGCCGCCACACACCATCCGTCGTCCTCAGTGAGCTGACGTGAGGCCAGGCCAAGACCCTCTTCCTTCGTCTGTCTTTGCATGGTATACCACCTCCCTCTGGCGTGAGGGTGGCGCCTGTATAACCCTTCACACACACTCCCTCCCTCTCTGGCCCATACGCTTGATCCAGTCCTCCCTCCCGTTCTCTCACTCGCCTCTGGCGATGTTCCTTCGGGGTTTTCCCCGATCTCAAGAGAGCCACGGCTGCCCTTGTGTGTCTCGACCATCAGCTTCGCTACCTTGTGGTTCGGTAGAACACTGTGTAAGCAAACAACGTGAGGATGGGGCGCGGCGGGTGACCCTTAACATGCCACTTTATCTTTCACAGCTCAACTTTTGGGCATTCTTTGCCTCCTCCTCCTCCTCCTCCTCCTCACACGTCTCCGAAGAGCTATGGTCCAATAGTCCCTTCTCAAAAAAGCCAAAACTTTAAACTTCCTAAAAACTCCATTAAGCCTCATGAAACATACACTAACTCACTACTATACATAGGAAATATATATCCATTTTGAAAAGAGAGAAAGGTTTAATCTTCCTACAGACTCCATTTTAAGCCTTACCAAACATATACTGACTCAATACAAATCCAGGGGAAATAACCAAAATATATCACAGACACAGACACTGTACACTAGCATTACATTATGTACAACAGTTACGAAAGTCATATCTATAAATCGATAGATGAATGAAGCAGAACAACGAGCAACATGAAGGGTTAATTAACGGCAGAGATGATTAACATTTCACATCTAAATGAAGCTAATTAGGATATGAAGGTCATATGATCATCATGTCTGATACAGGTAGAGAAGTCATTGAGTAAAACTATCCACAACGCAGAGAACTTAATAGTAACAGAGGCAAACCATTATAACAGACGCAGGCTGGTCAAGGTCCCGGACCAGTTTTAGACGGGTCGCGTTTCAGACCAGTCTCGTACTGGTCTTAAGACTGGTCATGTCTTATACTGGGTCTCAGACCGTAAGATAAGGTCATGTCTTCGTCAGTCATGTTTCAGACATGGTCCTACGAGGGGTCAAGTCAAGTCTTACAATTACCAACTTAAGTCTAGAATGAGTTCAACTTCCCAAACGCCTCTTCACTGCCTTCAATACAGCTGATATATATATATATATATATATATATATATATATATATATATATATATATATATATATATATATATATATATATATATATATATTTTATTTTTTTTTTATTATACTTTGTCGCTGTCTCCCGCGTTTGCGAGGTAGCGCAAGGAAACAGACGAAAGAAATGGCCCAACCCCCCCCATACACATGTATATACATACGTCCACACACGCAAATATACATACCTACACAGCTTTCCATGGTATATTCAAAGTTGTATGCCGTTTCTCCCGCCAATGGGGGGTAGCGTCAGGAACAGACGTGGAGATGGATTGGTTCGCTCACATCCACTCCCTCGCTGTCACTTGTAATGTTCCGAATCCACTGCCCTCTATCCACAACTAGGCCCCATAGACCTTTTCGTGAATCACTCCCGCCGCTTACTGTGGTCTAGAAAAGCCCACTGACAGCACGTCGTCCCCTGTATACCACACTGCTACAATTCACTTTATCCGCGCATGCTTTACACCCCCTTGCATGTTCAGACCCCGGACACTCACAAATTTCTGACTCCATCCTTCCATCTACAATTCGTTCACCCCTTCTTCTTGTCCCATCCACTTCTGACACGTATATCCCCTTTGACAACCTCTCCTCACTCATCCTCTCCGTAAGTCCAAACCACATCAGCACACCCTTTTCAACTCTATCCTACATAATACTCTTACAACCACATCTCTCTCACCCTATCATTTCTTGATTAATCCTCATTCCACCACATATTACCCTTAAGCAAATGAAAAAAAAAAAAATCTATTACATTCACTCTCTTCCACATATTCTCATCTTTTGCCAAAGTCTCGCATCCATACAAAACCGTCGTTCTCCTACAACTTCAAGCCTGCCCACTTCTAATATCCTAAACAGTGACCTTTCTTTCCACATATTCCTCAGTAAGTCTAAGACCTTCGCACCCTTAACTACCCTATGACTCACTTCAGCTCCCATGGCTCTATTTGCTGACACATTCACTCCCAGGTTATCTAATTATAACATTTTAAAGCATGCATATATATATATATATATATATATATATATATATATATATATATATATATATATATATATATATATATATATTTTTTTTTTTTTTTTTCTTCTCTTTTTTTATTATACTTTGTCGCTGTCTCCCGCGTTAACAAGGTAGCGCAAGGAAACAGACGAAAGAATGGCCCAACCCACCCACATACACATGCACATATACATGCTGCCTTCATCCATTCCCGCCGCCACCCCGCCACACATGATATATATATATATATATATACATATATATATATATATATATATATATATATATATATATATATATATATATATATATATATATATATATGTATATACATATATAAGGCACGTTAATACTAAGCAAGGAGAGCATGCGATACTATTAAACCTCCCAGTTAAGTCCGACTCCAAAGCTGGTAATTGTACAACTGTGTATGAATCACCAGGCAAGGAGAGCAGGCGAAACTATTACATCTCCCATTTAAGCCCGACTCCTACAGCTGGTAATTCTATACCTGTGTGTGAACCCATGCCCAAGTTGATGGCACTTCCACACGTCTCAACACGGCCTGACGCGAATCGTGCTCGAAGATATCCAGTGAGGTGGAGGCTCAGACCTACCATCCCAAGGCCTACACGAGTCACTGTGTCTGTCATACCCTACACCATTACCACAAAAGGCGTAACCTTCCAAACCTTCCTTCTTAAGCACTCTACCATACGTCATTAACCTTTTCTTAGCCCCAAAAGCAAAGAAGATGATCCATAATTGTTCTGAAAACCCCCTTACTTCTTAAGTACTCTACCATACTTCATTAATCTTTGCCTAGACCCAAAAGCAAAGTAGATGGTCCATAATTGTTCTGAAAACCCCCCCAAGAGATGGTATCCATTCAATCTATGCCTTAGACGAGACACAAAGAAAGAAAGAAAGGACTCCCACGGAGACGAGCGACGCCAAGGGCCATGTGTGTATAGTGCGAGCTGGCGAGAACCTTACGAAGTCTTCGGGAGGGGAAGGGAAGGGGGTCTTCACCCCCACAGCCCATCCAGACACCAGGCTGCTGAATTCGGTCGTCGGTCGACCAAGCTCTTGGAGGCCGCAGACCCCCGAGGCCCACACAGCCCCCAGCAGCCTGGCCACGGACACGCAGAGAGGGAAGATACGAAGCAGTAAATGAAGAGCAGGAGATGGACAGAGCTTGTATGATCTCAGAACGACCTTCCATCGCCTGAAGAAGGGGTTCAAATTCTCTTCCCATAAGAGATTATCATCGGCCCTTGAAATGACCCTTAGGACCAGGTAGCTACTCGGCAAAAATCTAACCAACCCAAGACAAAAGAAACATGAAACACACTCCCACTGGACGTGGTCCAGAGCCGCAAACAGGAGGGAGGAGGAGGAGGAGGAGGAGGCGTGGAGGACTTACCATGATGATGATCTGGGCGTGGTGGCGCGGGGCGGCGAAGAGGCCGTGGTAGGAGAGTTTGACCAACGCGACCATCACAGCCACGGTCCCCAGGTTCCTGACGGAGGAAGAAGAACAGGAGGTGAGTGTGAGCCTAAGCCACGTTGCTGGCGCGCGTGGATACGTACGCCCACCCAACAGCCACACTGCCAGCTGGAGTTCAGGGGCGAGGTGACGACGCGAGTGGAGGAACGCACAAGCTCCAGCCGGAGATAATCATTAGTACACCATACACAGCAGACCCCGTCAACGGGGACGGCAAAACCTTCAACAATTGGTAGTTCCTCTTACATAACTAGAAGGGATGGTGTGTGTGTGTGTGTGTGTGTGTGTTACCGGATTCCGTCTCTTTGAAGTTATACACAGAGTCACCTATGGCAAGGCTACATCATCGTCAGTCGACGAGGGTCAAAGATACCTCTCGCTTCAAAGGAGAATATCCTGTCCCAGCTCCTGAGGGGAGCGCAGCCTTGGGAGATGCAGGAGGCCCGGAAAATGGGGTCGTTGGGAATTAAACTATATATATATATATATATATATATATATATATATATATATTAGTAAACGCTGGGAGCAGGTTTTCCCTAATGCATATGGAATTGAATACGACAGCATATTTAGAGTTCAATTCTATGTGCATAATATATATATATATATATATATATATATATATATATATATATATATATATATATATATATATATATATATATTCCCCTGTGTAAGAGCGCCTGTCAAGCCACATAAATCAAAAACTGTAAAAAACAGGATTCAATTCGTTCTATTTTTTTTTTTGCCTTCTGTCAATCACACGCGACGACCAATAAACTCTTTCATTCTCTTTCAATTCACGTGTATTCCTGCATATAGTGTGTGTGTGTGTGTGTGTGTGTGTGTGGAAAAAGGAGGGAGGGTGGGTGGGTGGTTACCGTGAACTCTTTCCTTTACGATCATGGCGCTCCCTTTAAGACCCGTAGGTACATAAGGCGACGGGTTGCTTATGGTGACGGTTCCCACTGAATATATCCCGCTTCACAAACAAAACAAAGAAATCGTATTCTCAGGGGAACTGGGATACCCACCTCGCTCCCTCCGACCGACCCACAACACTGGTGTGGGTTTTTTGGGGGGGGAAGAGGGAAGGACGATATCACTCCAGGAGACGTGTGTGTGTCTCTCTTTCGACCCCCAAACTACGCGTGAATCGTAACTGCAAAACCACCTGGTTATCTTCATAGTCAAGTTTTCCAAGAGCTAAATGGAAGGATGAATGACACAGAAATAAGAAAAAACAATAAATAAAGATCTTAAAAGTTTGAGTGAGTCCTGAAGATATTTTTTCCCCTCCCTTTTCTTTTTTCCTTTTTTTTTCTTTTCTTTCATAGAAGATCACCTCCGTTAGGATATATCTTGCCTCTGGGGGAATCTGTACAGCCCCTGGGGGAGTCTGCGGTGCCCCAGGGCACTCTGTGGAGTCCCGGTAGAGTCTGTGAAACCCCCCTGGGGGAGTCTGTGAAACCACTGGGGGAGTCTGGAGGGCCCCTGGGGAGTTTGTGAAGTGTCCTGGAGAGCCTGTGGAACCCAAGGGGAGGTAAGTGTTGTGCTTGTGAAGTCTGAAATGACGTTGGAACCTCAGGGGAGTCTGTGGAGCCCCATGGGAGTGTCTGTGGCGTGTTTGTGGAGTCTGTGGTGCATCAGGGGAATATCTGTGGTGTGTTTGTTGAGTCTGTGAAGCCCCAGGGGAATCTGTGGTATGTCTGTATACCCTTAGTGGAATCAACAGGTGCCTTCTTAGAGAGTCTGTGGTTTGTCTGTGTACCCCCAGTGGAGTCAATGGGACCCCAGGGTAGTCTGTGAAGCCCCAGGGGAATCTGTGGTGTGTTTGTGTACCTCAGTGGAATATATGGGACCCCAGGGGAGTCTGTGATGTGTCTGTGTCCCCCAATGGAGTCTATGGGACCCCAGGGGAGTCTGTGATGTGTCTGTGTCCCCCAGTGGAGTCTATGGGACCCCAGGGGAATCTGTGAAGCCCTAGGGGAACCTGTGGTGTGCCTATGTACCCCAAGTGAAGTCTATATGAGGCCCCAGTGGTGTCTGCGAAGCCATAAGGAAGTCTGTGGAACCCCAGGGGAATCTGTGGTGTGTCTGTGTACCCCCAGAGGAATCTATGGGACCCCAGGGGAGTCTGTGAAGCCCCATGGGATCTGTGGTGTGTCTGTGTACCCCCAGTGGAATCTATGGGACCCCAGGGGAGTCTGTGAAGCCCCATGGGATCTGTGGTGTGTCTGTGTACCCCCAGTGGAATCTATGGGACCCCAGGGGAGTCTGTGAAGCCCCATGGGATCTGTGGTGTGTCTGTGTACCCCCAGTAGAGTCTATGGGACCCCAGGGGAGTCTGTGAAACCCCAGGGGAATCTGTGGTGTGTCTGTGTCCCCCCAGTGGAGTCTGTGGGACCCCTGGCGAGTCTTCGATGCCCCCCAGGGGAGTCTGTGGCGCGCGCCAGAGCCTCTCCACAGCCTAACAGACAGACCCATCAGAGAGTCTTGTGTGGCGCACCCTGTGGGGCGGCACTCACCTGATGTCTGTGAGGCCCTCGACGAGCGGGATGGTGCCCATGGTCCAGTCACAGCACAGGGAGGAAGGCAGCAGGAGGAGGCCCGCGTTCACACTCAGGAGGTAGTTGTAGGTCAACTGCCTTGTCGGGGTTGGGGCCACGCTGGCGGGGTTGTCGAACCTGTGGAGGAGGAGGAGGAGGAGGATGAGCGCTCTGGTGAGGGAGGTGTGGCGGTGGTAGGTGTCACAAGGGAGGCGTGTGTGTGTGGGGGTGTGGCACGCGATGATGGTGGGGGTGTGTGAGAGAGAGATGGTGGTGGTGATGGTGGCAGAAGATCGTGGGGGAGGGAAGGGTGTCACAAGGGGGTGTGGCGGTGGCCGGTGTCACAAGGGGGGTGTTGTGTGTGTGTGGGGTGTGTGACACGCGACGATGGTGGGGGTGTGTGTGAGAGAAAGGGGGTTGTGGTGGTGATGGTGGCAGAAGATCGTGGGGGAGGGAAGGGTGTCACAAGGGGGTGTGGCGGTGGCAGGTGTCACAAGGGGGGTATTGTGTGTGTGGGGTGTGTGGCACGCGACGATGGGGGTGTGTGTGTGAGAGAGAGAGAAGGGGGGTGGTGGTGGTGATGGTGGCAGAAGATCGTGGGGGAGGGAAGGGTGTCACAAGGGGGTGTGGCGGTGGCAGGTGTCACAAGGGGGGTGTTGTGTGTGTGGGGGGTGTGGCACGCGACGATGGGGGAGTGTGATGGTGGTGGTGATGGTGGCAGAAGATCGTGGGGGAGGGAAGGGTGTCACAAATGGGTGTTAGGTGTGTGTGTGGGGTGTGACACGCGACGATGGGGGTGTGTGTGAGAAAGAGAGAGAGAGAGAGAGAGAGAGAGAGAGAGAGAGAGAGAGAGAGAGAGAGAGAGAGAGAGAGAGAGAGAGAGAGAGAGAGAGAGAGTGTGGGAGTAAACATACAGGGGGACTCGTCGTCTCTCAGTGGAGACAAAGGTCATGGCAGGGTTGTCCTCCTCATCTCAACAGACGTGTTCATTAAACTGACTGATGATGTTAACAAAAATGTAAAAAAAAAATCAAGTGTCTAGTTAGGGATGAAGCGCGAAGGATATAGATTTAGACATCAATTAAACCACAGTCACTGGTCATGCATGAGAACCAACATGTGTGTGTGTGTGTGTGTGTGTGTGTGTGTGTGTGTGTGTGTGACTGACCTGGTGAAGACGGGGAGCTGCGCCCCCATGACGTGTACTCTGGCCAGCATGAGACCCAAGGTGGTGGCCACCAGGACGAAGACCCGGGGTGCCATGTCTGCCAACCAGGGAGGGACAGACCCCTTCCCCGACACCACTCCTTCGCCGAACTGGACCAGCTCCCACCCGCGCACCTGCACGTCAGGGAGGGAGGGAAGAGAAAGGAGTATATCATTAGTCGACCTAGGACACCTTTTATGACACTCGATCCACGGCTACTTTTCGACCCATCCACTCAAATTATAACTCCATCTCTCACTATGAGTGACATGTACATCTCTTCGACCCATTCACTCAAATTATAACTCCATCTCTCACTATAAATGACATGTACATCTCTTTCGACCCATCCACTCAAATTATAACTCCATCTCTCACTCACTATAAGTGACAGGTACATCTCTTTGACCCATCCACTCAAATTATAACTCCACCTTTCACTATAAGTGACATGTACATCTCTTTCGACCCATCCACTCAAATTATAACTCCATCTCTCACTATAAGTGACATGTACATCTTTTTGACCCATCCACTCAAATTATAACTCCATCTCTCACTATAAGGGGACATGTACATCATTTCGACCCATCCACTCAAATTATAACTCCATCTCTAACTATAAATGACACTGACATCTTTTTGACCCATCCACTCTAATTATAACTCCACCTTTCACTCACTACAAAGGACATGTACATCATTTCGACCCATCCACTCAAATTATAACTCCATCTCTCACTCACTATAAGTGACATGTACATCTCTTTGACCCATCCACTCAAATTATAACTCCATCTCTCACTATAAGGGGACATGTACATCTCTTTGACCCATCCACTCAAATTATAACTCCATCTCTCACTATAAGTGACATGTACATCTTTTCGACCCATCCACTCAAATTATAACTCCACCTTTCACTCACTACAAATGACATTTACATCATTTCGACCCATCCACTCAAATTATAACTCCATCTCTCACTATAAGTGACATGTACATCTCTTTGACCCATCCACTCAAATTATAACTCCACCTTTCACTCACTACAAATGACATTTACATCATTTCGACCCATCCACTCAAATTATAACTCCATCTCTCACTATGAGGGGACACTGACATCTTTCTGACCCATCCACTCAAATTATAACTCCACCTTTCACTCACCGTAAGTGACAATTACGTCTTTTCGACCCATCCACTCAAATTATAACTCCACTTCTAACTATATATGACATGTAATGACATGTACATCATAAGATATGGTTTAGGGGCAACAATAGAATGATTAATAATGTTGATGCTAAGACATGGAGATGGTTCGTAAGAGGCTAAGACCAATTCAACATGCTAACTACTCCTAATAACCATGTGTGTTAATGATACATATATGACTTAGTCGTCTACATATCAACTATTCATAATACTTATATGTACTTATACATATATGACTTAGTCGTCTACATATCTACTATTCATAATACTTATATGTACTTATACATATATGACTTAGTCGTCTACATATCAACTATTCATAATACTTATATGTACTTATACATATATGACTTAGTCGTCTACATATCAACTATTCATAATACCTGTATGTACTTATACATATATGACTTAGTCGTCTACATATCAACTATTCATAATACTTGTATGTACTTATACATATGTGACTTAGTCGTCTACATATCAACTATTCATAATACTTATATGTACTTATACATATATGACTTAGTCGTCTACATATTAACTATTCATAATACTTATATGTGCTTATACATATATGACTTAGTCGTCTACATATTAACTATTCATAATACTTGTATGTACTTATACATATATGACTTAGTCGTCTACATATCTACTATTCATAATACTTATATGTACTTATACATATATGACTTAGTCGTCTACATATCTACTATTCATAATACTTATATGTACTTATACATATATGACTTAGTCGTCTACATATTAACTATTCATAATACTTATATGTACTTATATGTGTTAATAATATATGATATAAGTAAGTAAGTAAATACGTTTTTATTAGTCAAATTGTAATACAAAATATATATTACTAACTATGTGCCCATCAGAGTACGTGTGACGTGTCTATCAGAGCAGTAGACGTGACCATCACAGTATGTGTAATGTGTCCATCAGAACAGCACATGTGCCCATCACAGTACGTGTTACGTGCCCATCAGAACAGCACATGTGCCCATCACAGTACATGTGATGTGCCCATCAGAACAGCACATGCGCCCATCACAGTACGTGTTACGTGCCCATCAGAACAGCACATGTGCCCATCACAGTACGTGTTATGTGCCCATCAGAACAGCACATGTGCCCATCACAGTACGTGTTACGTGCCCATCACAGTACGTGTTATGTGCCCATCAGAACAGCACATGCGCCCATCACAGTACGTGTTACGTGACCATCAGAACAGCACATGCGCCCATCACAGTACGTGTTACGTGCCCATCAGAACAGCACATGCGCCCATCACAGTACACGTTATGTGCCCATCAGAACAACACATGTGCCCATCACAGTACGTGTTACGTGCCCATCAGAACAGCACATGCGCCCATCACAGTACGTGTTACGTGCCCATCAGAACAGCACATGCGCCCATCACAGTACGCGTTACATGCCCATCAGAACAGCACATGCGTCTATATACCTTGTTCACCCTTAAATGGTTGCCATACGATACATATGACACACACACACACACACACACACACACAATAAACATTACGCAAATTCGAGCATGGCCGATCAATTACAACGACATTCCATTACTCATTAATCAGTTCATCACCCTCGCTAATCAGGCCCGTAATCCAGGGTGTCCACGCGCCTCGCGCTCTACAAACATGACCCAGTGCCAGTAATGCACCAGCTGTGAACAGCTCACGTAATCATGACCAGGGCACGAACGATGAAATGATGAATTAAGATGAGCAAAACACAACGGGTGATTAATAATATCTTATGCTTCTATACTCTCTCTCTCTCTCTCTCTCTCTCTCTCTCTCTCTCTCTCTCTCTCTCTCTCTCTCTCTCTCTCTCTCTCTATATATATATATATATATATATATATATATATATATATATATATATCTTTCTTTCAAACTATTCGCCATTTCTTGCGTTAGCAAGGTAGCGTTAAGAACAGAGGACTGGGCCTTTGAGGGAATATCCTCACCTAGCCCCCTTCTCTGTTCCTTCTTTTGGAAAATTAAAGAAAAATACAAGAGGGGAGGATTTCCAGCCCCCCGCTCCCTCCCCTTTTAGTCGCCTTCTACGACACGCAGGGAATACGTGGGAAGTATTCTTTCTCCCCTATCCCCAGGGAAAATATATATATATATATATATATATATATATATATATATATATATATATATATATATATATATATATATATATATATATATATATCTTTCAAACTATTCGCCATTTCTTGCGTTAGCAAGGTAGCGTTAAGAACAGAGGACTGGGCCTTTGAGGGAATATCCTCACCTGGCCCCCTTCTCTGTTCCTTCTTTTGGAAAATTAAAGAAAAAAAAAAAACAAGAGGGGAGGATTTCCAGCCCCCCGCTCCCTCCCCTTTTAGTCGCCTTCTACGACACGCAGGGAATACGTGGGAAGTATTCTTTCTCCCCTTATATATATATATATATATATATATATATATATATATATATATATATATATATATATATATATATATATACATATATATATATATATATATATATATATATATATATATATATATATATATACATATATATATATATATATATATATATATATACCTTATATATATGTAAGGTAGCGTCAAGAACAGATAAGTGCGTCTTCGATTGGGAAAATCCTCTCTTGGCTCCTTGCTCTGTTCCTCCTTCTTCTGGAGAGTAATACAGGAGGGGATGATTTCCCTACATCCGCTCCAGCTCCTCTTAGTCGCTTTCTACGACACGCAGGGAATACGTGGGCAGTATTCTTCCTCCCCTATTCCTAGGGATAATATATATATATATATATATATATATATATATATATATATATATATATATATATATATATATATATATATATTAAATTCCAGGGGCCATTATTTAACTCCAGTCATATTTAATCTATTTTTGGCCAAATACCAACATGAATTTAATATTACTGTGTTTTAACCCTATGGACACGACGCGTCGGTACGACATTTGAGCATGACAGTACGACCCTCAAGCACGAAGGTACGACCCTTGGGCACACCGGTACGACCTTAGAGCATGAGGTACGACCCTTGGGCACGACGGTACGACAGTTATCCACGAAGGTACGACTCTTGGGGTATGAGGGACCCCAGTCAGTCTCTTGACCTGACCACCACAATCCCAGGGTCGTGTCCAAAAAGGTCGTACCGTCGTGCGTTACGGTCGCACCATCGTGCTTAAGGGTCGTACCGTCAAAAACCCCAATGGTCGTACCGCCCTCCCCAAGTGGTGAATATGACATCTCTCTCTCATCACCTTCTTTCTCCTACTCTCTTCTCCTGTCTCTCTATCCTCTCTCTCTCTCTCTCTCTCTCTCTCTCTCTCTCTCTCTCTCTCTCTCTCTCTCTCTCTCTCTCATCACCTTCTTTCTCCTACTCTCTTCTCCTGTCTCTCTATCCTCTCGTTCTCTCTCTCGTTCTCTCTCTCTCTCTCTCTCTCTCTCTCTCTCTCTCTCTAGGGCAAGTGCAGTGCCAAAAGCACTCGGGAAGCCCCTTGCTCGCTTGTTGCACACCCAAGCCACACACGTTAAGCGTGTTGATAATCCAATACTTTCCATGGAATAAAGTGCCCCAGCCAAACACCGATGTCAACAATAAAGTAAAAAAAAAAAAAAATTCCGTGGAGTAAAGTGCCCGGCCGGATAACTGACAAGAACCGGTTACGACAGGAGGATATACACCGGCCCGACCGACCGACCGCACGGGCGGGCAAAGCCAGAAGCTCCTCCCGTGCGTGCGGGTTACCGCGCTGAACATGACTGAATCAAATTAATCAAGCCAGCTTTTAATTAACAGATGCCTCATCTTCATTTTTTCTCCGCGGCGGAACCCGACAAAACAGGTTTGGGTAATTAATCAATTTGCTATGGCTGCTCTCTCCCCGTGCAATCACTCTTCCGGACAAATATATGATGAAAGGCTGATGGCTTAAAGCGGTCTTTTGTTTCCAGCCTCTGCAAGCGGTGAGGAGGGAGGAGGAAGGAAGAACCCACTGGGCCTCGTTCATTTCTTCTTCTCGCATCGCCATTTCTCTCCTTCATGTCTTCCGTTTATCTGCCATTTCTCTATTTTGCCTGTCTCTGTTCACGATGTCCTCTTGTTTTTTCTTTTTCTTAACCTTTGACGATATAGAACGTAAGTTCTCTTTACTCGTCCTGCGTTGCTGGCTATACCTAACGTCTATCGGTTCGCTTGCGATGGATCGGACGCCAACACATCTATCTCTCTGTGGAGGCGCAATGCCTTGGACCAGCGCCCGTTCATGTCAGACTCACAACCTCCCCCAATTTCGAGGCTTCCCTCATATATACCGGAGGTCGGGAGATGTGTCTCCAGTGTATTCTTGACCTGCGAATGACGCCGGGTACGATGGAGGTGGACGTCCGGAGACATCCTCCTCTGTGTACAGGCCAAGGTCACCCCCGGTAATCCGCCAGGGGCGTGACTTAAGTTATCGGCTACCTGCAGGAGGAACCGGGGCTGTGTGTGTGTGTGGCTGGCCAGCTGGGGCTTGGCTGCTGCCAGACATGGAGATCCTCCAGCAGCCTCCCCGGGAGACCTACGTTGCCTTCTCGTGGACATAGCGCCGCCCACACAATGATGGCCAACACCTCGCCCACGCCACCCACGCCTCACCAGCACAGCAGTGAATGGACGCTACACCTCACTCAAGGAACACCACAACACCTCGACCACACCATGCAACACCCTGGACACACAGCCTCCCTCGCCAGCACACCTCCGCCCACTTACACTCGGTCAACCCTGAGAGAGACCTGGTCAGTCTTGCAGTGAGGGAGTCCCTCTGCATTGAGGGAGGGGGCGGCCAAGTCCCTCTGCATTGAGGGAGGAGGCGGCCAAGTCCCTCTGCATTGAGGGAGGAGGCGGCCAAGTCCCTCTGCATTGAGGGAGGAGGCGGCCAAGTCCCTCTGCATTGAGGGAGGGGGCGGCCAAGTCCCTCTGCATTGAGGGAGGAGGCGGCCAAGTCCCTCTGCATTGAGGGAGGAGGCGGCCAAGTCCCTCTGCATTGAGGGAGGAGGCGGCCAAGTCCCTCTGCATTGAGGGAGGGGGTGACCAAGTCCCTCTGCATTGAGGGAGGGGGCGGCCAAGTCCCTCAGCATTGAGGGAGGGGGCGAACCAAGTCCCTCTGCATTGAGGGAGGAGGCGGCCAAGTCCCTCTGCATTGAGGGAGGGGGTGACCAAGTCCCTCTGCATTGAGGGAGGGGGCGGCCAATTCCCTCAGCATTGAGGGAGGGGGCGAACCAAGTCCCTCTGCATTGAGGGAGGAGGCGGCCAAGTCCCTCTGCATTGAGGGAGGGGGACGACCAAGTCCCTCAGCATTGAGGGAGGGAGGCTACCAAGTTCCTTATGCATTGAGGGAGGGGGCGGCCAAGTCCCTCTGCATTGAGGAGGGGGCGAACCAAGTCCCTCTGCATTGAGGGAGGGGGTGACCAAGTCCCTCTGCATTGAGGGAGGGGGACGACCAAGTCCCTCAGCATTGAGGGAGGGGGCGAACCAAGTCCCTCAGCATTGAGGGAGGGGGGCTACCAAGTCCCTCAGCATTGAGGGAGGGGGACGACCAAGTCCCTCAGCATTGAGGGAGGGGGCGAACCAAGTCCCTCAGCATTGAGGGAGGGGGCGGCCAAGTCCCTCTGCATTGAGGGAGGGGGCGAACCAAGTCCCTCTGCATTGAGGGAGGGGGCGAACCAAGTCCCTCTGCATTGAGGGAGGGGACGACCAAGTCCCTCTGCATTGAGGGAGGGGGCGGCCAAGTCCCTCTGCATTGAGGGAGGAGGCGGCCAAGTCCCTCTGCATTGAGGGAGGAGGCGGCCAAGTCCCTCTGCATTGAGGGAGGGGGCGACCAAGTCCCTCAGCATTGAGGGAGGGGACGACCAAGTCCCTCAGCATTGAGGGGGGAAGGAGAGCCACTCATTCAGCACAAGAGGACTGGTCGGTCCATCTGCATAGCGATCCAGAGTCAGCCTGGACATATAGGGCCCGGCCGGCCTGCGTGAAGACGTGGCCAAGGGAGGAGAGAGAGAGAGAGAGAGAGAGAGAGAGAGAGAGAGAGAGAGAGAGAGAGAGAGAGAGAGAGAGAGAGAGCTCCACTTCAACACACAATCCAATTAAAGTCCTCACAACGAAGAGAGAGAGAGACCTCCTCTGAGGTATAGAGGGTCATATGACCAGATCCCCACGACCGACTCGACCTCCACCCACTTTCTCAGCCTCTCCTTTGCTCTCTCTCTCTCTCTCTCTCTCTCTCTCTCTCTCTCTCTCTCTCTCTCCCAGTCACCCACGTCTGGCTACCTCTCTCACTCACTCCCCTCCTCCCTTCCTCTAATTCTCTCTCTCTCTCTCTCTCTCTCTCTCTCTCTCTCTCTCTCTCTCTCTCTCTCTCTCTCTCTCTCCCAGTAACCCACGTCTGGCTACCTCTCTCACTCACTCCCCTCCTCCCTTCCTCTAATTCTCTCTCTCTCTCTCTCTCTCTCTCTCTCTCTCTCTCTCTCTCTCTCTCTCTCTCCCAGTCACCCACGTCTGGCTACCTCTCTCACTCACTCCCCTCCTCCCTTCCTCTAATTCTCTCTCTCTCTCTCTCTCTCTCTCTCTCTCTCTCTCTCTCTCTCTCTCTCTCTCTCTCTCTCTCTCCCTACCTCTAATCCCTCCCTCCCCTTCCCGTTATGCATTGTGTCACCTGCATCCTCTTTTTCCCTCTTCACCTCAGCAACTTCCATGACCTACACCTCCCCCCCTTTCCCCCGTTTCACATCAGCTTCCCCTTCCCTCCCTTTCCACGAAGGGGAGGGAGGGAAAGGGGAAGGTCCAGCTCGCACCCGGCAAAGCCCCTTCCTAGCTCCCTCCAGTAATCATTCCCTCCTCCTCCTCCTCCGTCTAGTATTCTCTTCGCCTGATGGCTGACTCTTGTCCTCCCTCCCCTTCGATGTTCTTTTCGATGTCTCAGACTACGTCACCAGCACCTCCTCCTCCTCCTCTTCTTCTTCTTCTTCCTCCTCCTCCTCCTCCTCCTCTTCTTCTTCCTCCTCCTCCTCCGTCTCGTATTCTCTTCGCCTGATGGCTGACTCTTGTCCTCCCTCCCCTTCGATGTTCTTTTCGATGTCTCAGACTACGTCACCAGCACCTTCTCCTCCTCCTCTTCTTCTTCTTCCTCCTCCTCCTCCTCCTCCTCCTCCTCCTCCTCCTCTTCCTCCTCCTCCTCCTCTTCTTCCTCCTCCTCCTCCTCTTCCTCACGTTAATTAGCATAGGGTCCCACACCGTCTCGTGAGGGGAGGCGGGGGGGCCCTACGTGCACGGCGGTCTGTGGCACACACACACACCCGTCTGTCTGTGTCTGTCTCGTCTTGTCTGTCTGTGTCTCCGTCTGTCTTCTGTCAGTGCGTTCCTGCTTCGTGTTGATTCATTATCATCATTCTCGACGGTACGACCCCTATGCAACGACGGTGCGACGCCTATGCAACGACGGTGCGACGCCTATGCAACGACGGTACGACCCCTATGCAACGACGGTGCGACGCCTATGCAACGACGGTGCGACCCCTATGCAACGATGGTACGACCCCTATGCAACGATGGTGCGACCCCTATGCAACGATGGTGCGACCCCTATGCAACGACGGTACGACCCCTATGCACGATAGTACGACCCCTAAGCACGATGGTACGTGCTCAGGTATCGTACCGTCGTACTCTCTCTCTCTCTCTCTCTCCACAGTCGGCTTCCACTCTGGGGAATACTACCCCTCTCCACTCCACTCCACCCCATGTGGTGGATGTGGTACAAAACACACACTTTGGAACATTTACATTGGAAAATTGGCTGGCCATGCGTCCACCCTGTTCGCAAAGTCCTTCTTCCAACCCATACCCTACACCCAGACACACACCCTCCACCCACACACCCACACATCCACACACACACACCCACCCACACACCCACACATCCACACACACACACCCACCCACACACCCACTCACACACACACACACCCACCCACACATCCACACACCCACTCACACACACACACACACACACACACACACCCAGACACACACCCTCCACCCACACCCTCACACACACACACCCACACATCCACTCACACACACACACACACACCTACACCTACACCCGCAGCTAACCCACTCCTCCTCCTTCCGCTGCTCTCTCTCTCTCTCTCTCTCTCTCTCTCTCTCTCTCTCTCTCTCTCTCTCTCTCATCCACCGCTTCTTTTATTCATAGATTTTCTGATGTTATTCGTATTTTTTCTTTTTCCTCCCTACGTGTAAAAATTGAAATTCGCCTCGTCCAGTCCAGAGTCTCTCTCTCTCTCTCTCTCTGCAGGCTGCCCACACCGTGGTGATGTCACCCCTCACCCCTTCCTCCTCTTTCTAACGGCCACCAGAGGCCGTGACATCAACGGTCCCGTGTCGCCGTTACATCATCGCTTCTGTGACATCGTCACCCTGAAACCACAGCTGTGGGGGTGGGGGGTGGGGGGGGGGCTCTTCCTGACATCACCACTCCGGCGTCGTCACCCACAGCCTTGACATCATCACCTCTCTCTGCCTCCCTCGGCCTGACGTCAGCTCGTGCATCACCCTCAGTCTCACGTCACCAGCACTCCAACACTTACAGGCTGACATCACCACCACTTACATGCTGACACTCCAACACTTACAGGCTGACATCACCACCACTTACAGCCTGACATCACCACCACGTACAGGCTGACACTCCATCACTTACAGGCTGACACTCCAACACTTACAGGCTGACACTCCAACACTTACAGGCTGACACTTCATCACTTACAGCCTGACACTCCGACACTTACAGCCTAACACTCCAACACTTACATGCTGACACTTCAACACTTACAGGCTGACATCACCACCACTTACAGGCTGACACTCCAACACTTACAGGCTGACACTCCGACACTTACAGGCTGACATCATCACCACTGACAGGCTGACACTCCAACACTTACAG